>NW_027325374.1:22605972-22858472 GCF_036924035.1 Leuresthes tenuis
AGCTGATGCTTTTATCCAAAGCACCTTACAAAGAGCAATTTGGAGTTCAGCATCTTGCCCAAGGACACTTCAACATGCAGACTGGAGGAGCTGGGGAACCAGAATCCATCTGACTAGTAGACGACCTGCTCTACCTCCTGAGCCACATACACCCCAATTTTTCCTTGCTTTAAGCCCTGTTTAATGGATGATTAAGAGAGATTTTAGAAAAATCCAACTCAGAGTTGTTTTGCTGTTTGTTAACATATAGTTGGTTTATGCTTCTACTGTTTGAATCTTTCCTATTTACACATACTTCATCACACAAAGGCTAAACCCACCATGAAGTCAATATAATTCAAAATGGCATTAACTTGGGTACTTTCACAAATAATGTTGTATTTCTGTTCTACTGTTGCTTTTCCATTTCTTTTTAAATCAAATTCATATTTTTGTCATTACAGCTTGAAAAACTCCAAGCATTTGGTTACAAGCCACTGCTGCTTCTAGGCAAGGACACAAAGAGGAAGTGTGAGCTATTAACCCCTCGCTGCATACTTAACGCCTTTGCCCAGGACTACCTTCAGAAAATAGCCTCACTGTATGAGTACATTTGTGAAGGTGAGAAGCAAGCACAGTATTTTTTAAGCAAGATTTCAGGTGTAGTGTCGGGTATGCAAAAGATTGGATCAATGTTTATATCCTAAAGAGGTCGTTCACCCTTAAAATTCAAATTAAATCATCAACTCACTTCCTTGATAGTAAAAGTTTAGGAAAGGTTTCCATTTTAATATATCCAACACAGTTAGTACAACACTGGATCAACTGTTTTCCAACAATTGAAGTTAAAGTGAAATTAAAGCAGCAGAAATTAAATGACAATGTGCAAATACTACTAATACCATTTTGAATGACCTGAATATGTAAGAGTTGTCTTATGTTTCACTGATTATAACACATACACATTTTTCTATTAACATATACTAATTAGACATGAAATTTGCAAAGTACCGAGTCAATGAATGAATTGAGTAAAAATCTTAATATACTCTACACAAACTAAACAACATTTAGGATGGTGCTCAAATGTAAAGCTTCAGATGCAGATGGACCATTAACAAAAGTATCTAAAAGAAAAAGAAGACATCAAATGTTGGCTGGATATGTCACAAATTACATCTATACTAACTTGGAGGCATAAAACCCAAAGTTTTTTTTTTATAGTACAGTGTGAACTAAACAGTTTGGCCCAATCTGTAAACAAACATTAGGCTTGGTGTCATTCTTTGAATAGATATTATGAGTATGCTTTCACTCTCAAAACAATATATTCTATTTGTCACAGTCATGCACCTTTAAATGTAGAAACGATGATAATTATTATGTCAGTAGTTCTTCTGTAATCTAAAGTAACCACAAATCTGTTCAGGAAGAATTGGACTATAATGATTGTCAGAGATGAACACTTCAGGTAGCCCATGGTCAGTCTCATTATTTTAAGTAAGAAAAACACAACACTCTGTTTAATAGGTTGGACCCAGGATGCCAGTGAAAATCATATTACACTGCACCTCACACCGTGTGACCAATCGGAGGACAGAAGCAATGGGGAAAGGGCGAAGACCATAGAGGAGCTGGAGGAGAGCACCATCAAGGGGCAGGTGGGGCAAGAGGAGGGCACCATCAAGGGGCAGGTGGGGCAAGAGGAGGGCACCTTCAAGGGGCAGGTGGGTCAGGAGGATAGTACCACTGAGGGCCAGGTGGGGCAGGAGGAAGGCACCATCAAGGGGCAGGTGGAGCAGGAGGAGGGGCAGGTGGAGCAGGAGGAGGGCACCATCGAGGGGCAGGTGGAGCAGCATAGCACCACAAAAGGGAAAGGTAATCAGGACCATGTTTGACCCATGGGTTACGTTGCTCAGCTTCCAATGTTTTTTCCCCCATAGTTGTATGGAGATTCCTTACACTAAGCATTATTAGACTTTATTAGCATTATACACTATGTGTATAGTTTTTTTTTTTTTTTAACCTGTGAAGCAAACTCCATTTGAGGCACAATGACAGAGGAGCTGACAGAGCATGAATAAACAGAAAGACAATTGTCACAACTTCAGTGACAGAAGGTGTTAAACATCATGGTGTGTGTATATCCTTGTGGAGTCAATGGATGGCAGTGTCCAAGTCTATGAACACTTTAGTTGAAGGCACCGTATGTATTAGTCTATTGGATTACAATAGATTTTGATGACCACATGCTATCAAGAAATTGGGATTTTTACATACAGTACGCACATAAACGAGAAAAATCACCTGGATTTAATGGATCAACATCAGTTAAGTCTTATTACATGTACTGCAGCATTTGCGAGACATTGTGATCTTACATTATTTAAAATAATAAGATAAATCATAATGTGGTATACGATTATTTTTTCTTCGCCAAACCCACAGCTAGAGGGTCATTCAGGGGCACAGCTCTGAGCTGCAAAAAGAAAAGGTCAGGTATGTAAACATGTATGGTAATTGAAAATATATTTTTAATTAATTGTATTGGTATCCTGATAACTCCATCTGTTGCCATTGCTATTTTTTCTCATTCTGTTTTTTGAGTGGACATACTATATCACCAGTCTGTAATTTTACATCCTACAGAGACACCAAGGCATCTGTCTCAGACGAAAAAGCCACGAAAGAGTAAGTGAAGTTATTCCTGCTTTTAACCTGGGTCACAGACAGATCATTTTATGCCTTTACATGCATTAAACAAATCGGACTATTGCCTGTTGGGCAAGAGAATGGGTGTTGGCTTAGATGTGTTACCCTCCTCTTGTCAGCTGTGGCTAAGCAGTTTTATGGCCATTCCAGCAAGAGTACCACATTGGAACTGAGAGCAGCTCCATGGTACAAGTTCAACTTGGTCTAACTATTCATCAGTGATAAATGTTATCATCACTTTCCATCCTTGCAAGTTTGGTCACTGCTTACGTCTTCATAGCTGTATTTATTTGGATCCTAATCTGAAAATATTGCTCCTACCACACTCACCTACAGGCTTTCCCCATCAGGAGCATAATAAAAGAAAGAGTGAAAAAGGTTTGTTAGGCACATAAGAAATGCATATAGACCATAGGATTTCTAAACTTCCTTGTGTATTTGCAATATATACCATATTTGTCAGCTAGATACTTTATGTGTAAGGTCTTTATGAATTACAGATTAAAAAGCAGTTTGTACCGAAAATGTCATGATCCGATACTGTAAATATAAAAAATGACCTATTATATCAATGAAACGCAGTGACTATAACTTTAAAAAATATACTCATCCTAAGAATAAAATCAATGTCTTTGTTTTTTTTATTCTATTCACAGGGCAAAGAAGAAATGCTGGTCGACTGGGAGCCATGTCCAGTATGGTATATATTCAACTGTTTTTCTGCTTCATTACCTGTAGTCCCACAAGGGAGAACAACCACATGAAATACAGATGCGATACAACTGTCAACAGATACAACTTCAGAGGCTATCCTACCACTTGTGTCATTTCTTTCACCCGTGCTACAGTTAAAACAACTCCGAAATATATGCATTATTCAAAATGGTGGTGGTCTGTTATAGATGGAAAATGAAAACAGTCATAATTAACATTTATTCTGAACAGCTATAAAAGACATATTCATAAAATGTTGTTTTGCTTGATGCATATTACCTTTAAATCTATTGGAATGACTCAGTAACAGAAACCGTTCCTTCTGTTTTCAGTGGCGAGCAGTGGCCCCATTCCTGGCAGTCAAAGGATTCTCTCCAAAATAACAATGAAAATTAAAATGTATAATTTGAACTCCATTTTTGTTTCTGCATATTTCTTATTTATTCTGCATTTGAGGTCATGTCGCAACCTTTCTCTTGTAGAGAGAAGGTGAGAAACCCTGCATTCAGGTTGATACATAGAGTTTAACCTCCTTTTCAGAAGTTCCTCAACAACACGTTTTTCAGTTTACCCGTGTGTGCGTGGGTTCTCTCTGGGTACTCTTCCTCCCACAACATGCATGTTAGGTTAATTGGTGTCTCTAAAATTGTCCTTAGGAGTGAGTGTGAGTTTGTGTGTGGTTGTTTGTCTCTATGTGGCCCTGTGATGGACTGGCGACCTGTCCATGGTGTATCCTGCCTGTCGCCCGATGACCGCTGGGATAGGCTCCTTAACCAACACATTATAATACATTGTTGAAAGCAAAAATTTACAATCTTCCTTCAGGGAATGTATGCAAGCTTTAGTGTGTTAGTTATTAACCTGTAAAGTTTATTTTTATTTCGAACGTTGCTATGGTATACTATAAGGACGCTACTATCGCTGTAGCTTCCGTAAACGTCACGTTGATCACCATAGGCTACTTTTTTTGTTTGTTTGTTTTAATTAGGGGTGCCAATGCCAAAGGCATTAAGACACACATATTACTCTTGTGCATACTTGTTGTTATTTTTCTGTTTCCGCCCTAAATTTCGGTTCGCTACTCCTCCCGCAGCGATGGTCCGACCGGCTGAACGAGCCTAAAACCGCCTCCTTTTGGAGGCCTTATAACTCAGCCATACGGCATCACATAGACATCATTCAAAGTTAAAATGCTTTTGTTCCGGCTTCGCTGCTGAAACACGCTACAAAGGAAATACACGCAGGCAACAGAGAAATAAGTTTATTTTGGATGAACAACAGCGCACCCTGAAAGATCACTGCCCACTGACATCTTCTGCATCGAATCAGAGCGCCGAGGCGAATGGAGAGAGCCGGAATGATTATATTTACAGGGTAATGTATACACGGACATCTAATATATAAACAAATAAAATAAAGACAGGTTTTATTTTTATGCGTCACATATGAGGGCGCTGCTATTGCTATGGAAACGACAGGAAACAAACACGTCTCCCATGAGTCTGAGTAGCTCGTCATCAGCTCGTCATCAAGCTCTGCAGTGGCCTGATAAGGAGCCATTCATTTGAATCAGGTGTGGTGGAGGAGGGAAACATGGAAAACATGCAGGGCAGTGGGTCATGGGGACCGGAATAGAGAAACACTGGAGTAGAAGAACACTAACAACAACACTAATAATAATGTAAGTAATAAAAGACCTGTTCAACCCCCCCCTCCTTCATTCAAAACTTGAGAGCCCTCATTTCATTTGGTGTAGGACAAAGGTGAAGACATCATTGGAAAGGTCTTGACCTAGGGAGTAACATATGTCAGTATGAAAATTGTGGGGAGCTCCTGCACCTCAGGGGTGACCTTTGAACCTTGAACCTGAGACACTTTTGAAGGCTTACAGAGCAGCAGCAAAATGGGCTACAGACCAGTTGTAAACAGTTTTGGAAAGCTCTTGACCTATACTATCATCACCTGTGGGACACCTGTAGGGAGCGCCACTAAGTAAGGTCAAAACCCAGATAAAACATGATTTAACCCCTTTAAGCTAGAAGCTAGATGATTTGATCTGTTTGGTTAGATCAAATCTAACCAAACAGATGTGCTTCCCAACCCCAAAACCTATAATAACTCTGAAAGTTTCCAGGCCACAATTTCACATATTACAGGAAACACATTCAAACTACAAAACATATGGCGCTGCCCGCCACTGTGTACGGTAACTTAGTACAAATTGTAGTTTTTATATCGTGCTTATATCGGGTTAGGGTTAGGGTTGCGAAATTAGGTTTTAAAAAACATATCTGCGCATTTTTCTAACCCTAACATGTACGTTTATGTCGTCAGAAAAGCTATGTTATGTAAACATAAAAATACGCTAATTTAGACATGATTCCTGCCACTCTATTTCGCCGACGGAAAGGGGCGTATTCAATAGCGGAACCGATTAAGCAACGTCACAAAACTAACTTCCGGGCTTCGTCTCTATGTTTGCCATATATTGTATATAAAAGGTTGCGATAAACTTTTAGTCTAATGTTGTTAACAGTGTGTGCACATAACATGTTATGGTGGTAAGTTACGAGTAAGTTAAGTGACCCATTTTTGGAAGGATACCGTAAAAACTTAACACATCCTGGCGGTAAAAAAAACCAAGCGGTGAGGTTGGCCGTAAAAAAATAAATAAATAAATGGCGGAAGTACATAATTGACAGTGTTGTGACTTTTGTGGAGTTCAATTTATCTATTATGCTATACTCAGTAGTTAAAGATGAGAAGTCACGAAGTATCAAAGATGAGACAGATTCAGCTGGTTCGCGGTTCAATGATGGTTTATTGCAGTTACAATTCGACCATGAGAAGTAGCCCGGGCTAAGTCTGAAAACTCTTCTGAAAGTTCCCCTCTTTTATACAAGTTGGGCCTGTGGATGCTCCTCCCCGGGCCCCTCCTTTCATATGGCGTGTTTTCCCTAATCTTCCACCGTTATGTCTTACGTAATTACTTAGTTTACCCGTGGCAAGGCACTTTGTCCTGTCTTTTTAAAAACTTTTATTCATGTAATAGTCCTTCCCACTACTCCTGACCTCCCCTCTACATCCATATCTCCTGTTTACTGTCTTTATAACAAATACATTTTATTACTGCTTGATGTGGCCATACCTTGGTACCTTCCATGGCATTAATGCTTGACTCGACATTACACAGAGCTAACCTTTGGTACTTTCCATGGCCTCATTTTGTGTTTTTCCAGCCTTTACTTTCGTAAGCATTTTTTCCTATTCTATTGCTTTTAGGGCCCGGTAAACTTACACCACAACAGTGCTAGCAGAGTCCATAGGAACCGCCATAGCAACGATAGAAACCTATTCCTATTAACTAACAAAAGAAAGATCATATACATTCAGTGAAGGAATAATATGAGAACAAAATACTCATCTCTGGCAATATTTTATTTATCTTTCATGAATACACAAGTAAAGATACACCAAACACATATTTGTCAAATAAGCCAAGAGGCTGCATTTATTCATAACACTGGACTTTGAGGCTAGGCTAACTTCAAAAGCACTGACAAAAAAACATGTAATCAGGTATAAAAAAAACCATCCTCTCCCTGATGTAAAAGAAGGCAGGTTTGTATGGCGATTGGTTAACAGCTGTTTCAGACACCTTGCATTGCAGCCAATGCATCAGTTTATGAATGTGTGAAGCGTAAAAGCGAGTAGTCTTCCAACCACTCGAAGCGCATTTCCTTAGCCACAATTCTCTATGTCCAGAATCTGTGTAAATACAGAAAAACAAAAAAGCAGAAATTTTACATCAGAAGTTGAACTGTTTTAAAATCAAGGTGTGTAAAGCATTACTATATACATAAAAAAAAGAATTCCTCAATAGTAACAGGTCTAGGTTTGTGAATGACCGAAAATAAACAAACATAAATACATTACCTACATTCTGTTGTCCTCTTCATCTTCACTGGTGTCTGGACTGCTCAGGTCACTTTGTTCTTCCTCTTCAACATGTGGAAGGACAGAGGCTTCAGGACCTAAAGCAGTCTTGTACTGTTGGAGGACCTCTTGAAACCTGTCCAACACCTCTGAAAGTCTCCTTCGTAAGAGACAGCAAAGTCCTTCACTTCCTGTGTCTACATTTGAAAATACACAAGAGATTACATCACAGACATACTACATCATAAGATAGTAGCAGAAAGGCCCCATTCAAATCTACAGCGAGAGGTTACTATGACAGTGAGAGGTTTTACTGCAAGGAAAAATGAGGCAGCCAGTGTCTGACCTGCTCTATATGAAAAGTGTCCTGAGGTTACCATTTGGCACTATATAAATAAATAAAATTGAATTGAACCAAATATCTCTCCAGTAAGTACCTATCATTGCCATCTTCAGAGTTGTAGTCTTATACACTTCTCTGCGGCTTCCCACCTGATGCTGCCCCCCCCCCCCCCCCCCCCCCCCCCCCCAATCAAAAAACACAAAAGGAGCAAATCCTCTTGTGCAAAAAAAAAAAATTAAAACAAAAACTTTGACTGAACAAAAACATCAAACTATTAAATGTGGTTTGCTGAATATTAGATCTCTCCCTTCGAAGTCTGTTAGTGAATGATTTGATTTGTGATCATCATATTGATATATTTTGTTTTACAGAAACCTGGCTGCAGCAGGAGGATAATGTTAGCATTAATGAATCAACTCCCTCTGACTATTTAAATGTTCACGTTCCTCCAACCACAGGCAGAGGAGGAGGAGTGGCAGCTATCTTCAGATCAGGGTTACTAATCAGTCCTAGACCCAAGATTAGTTTTAGCTCATTTGAATCTCTGATTCTCAGTTTTTCCCACCCAAAGTGGAAATCACAAAAACCTCTTGTGTTTGTTGTTGTGTATCGTCCACCTGGCCCTTATTCTGAGTTTCTCTCTGAATTCTCAGAGTTTTTATCCCAGTTAGTGCTGAGTACAGATAAAGTCATTGTAGTGGGTGACTTTAATATCCATGTAGATGTTGAAAATGACTAAATATTAACTTTAATTCTATATTAGACTCTATTGGATTTTCTCAAAGTGTTCACTGACCTACTCACTGCCTTAATCACACCCTTGACCTTGTGCTGACTTATGGCATTGAGAGTGAACAGTTAACAGTGTTCCCTCATAACCCTGTCTTGTCCGACCATTTTTTAATAACTTTTGAATTTACATTACTTGACTACACGGTTTCTGAGAAGAATTCTACATATAGAAGGTGTCTGTCAGAGAATGCTGTAACCAGATTTAAAGAGTTGATTTCATCATCCTTTTCTTCACTGCCATGTGCTGATATGACAGAGGACGGCTACCTAAATTTTACTCCAGTAGAACTTGACTCTCTTGTTGACAGCACTATAGCTTCAATGCGTACAACACTGGACAATGTTGCCCCTTTGAAAAGGAAGGTAATCAGTCTGAAGAGGTTGGCTCCTTGGTATAATTCACAGCTGCGTGCGTTAAAGCAGACTGCAAGAAAGCTGGAGAGACAGTGGCGTTCCTCTAATTTAGAAGAGTCTCAATTAGTCTGGAAAGATAGTTTAATAACGTATAAGAAAGCACTTCGTAAAGCTAGAACTGCTTATTATTCATTATTGATAGAAGAGAATAAGAATAATCCCAGGTTTCTTTTCAGCACTGTTGCCAGGCTGACAAAGAGTCCGAGCTCTGTTGAGCCATGTATTCCTTTAACTCTCAGCAGTGATGATTTCATGAGATTCTTCATCAATAAAATTGTTTCTATCAGAGAGAAGATTAATGGAATCCTTCCCATTATTATCACTGATGTATCATCAAGTAGAGCAGCTTTAGAAGTATCTTTTGAACCTGAATTGTATTTAGACAGCTTCTGTCCAGTTGATCTTTCTGAGCTAACAACAGCAATAGTCTCTTCTAAACCATCAACTTGTATGTTAGACCCAATCCCAACCAGACTGTTCAAGGAGGTTTTCCCCTTAATTGACACTTCCATATTGGATATGATCAATCGGTCTTTGTTGATAGGATATGTACCTCAGACTTTTAAGGTTGCTGTAATTTAACCTTTACTTAAAAAACCTACTCTTGATTCAGAAGCGTTGGCTAATTATCGACCTATATCCAATCTCCCTTTTTTGTCTAAAGTTCTTGAAAAAATAGTTGCAGTTCAACTTTGTGATCATTTACATAGAAATAATCAGTTTGAAGAGTTTCAGTCAGGATTCAGAGTGCATCATAGCACAGAAACAGCACTGGTGAAAGTTACCAATGATCTCCTGTTAGCTTCTGATAGCGGACTTGTTTCTGTGCTTGTCCTGTTGGATCTCAGAGCTGCATTTGATACGATCGATCAAAGCATTCTGTTACAGAGACTTGAACATGTTATTGGGATTAAAGGAACTGCATTAGGCTGGTTTAAGTCATATTTATCTGATAGATTCCAGTTTGTTCTTGTAAATGAAGAATCTTCCTCACACGTTGGAGTAAGTCATGGAGTTCCTCAGGGTTCTGTGCTTGGACCGATTCTTTTTACTTTATACATGCTTCCATTAGGTAACATTATCAGACAGCATGGCATAAATTTCCATTGTTATGCTGATGATACTCAGCTGTACTTATCTATGAAACCAGATGAAACCAACAGGTTGGTCAGACTACAAGCCTGTCTTAAAGACATAAAGACCTGGATGACTCAGAACTGTCTGCTTTTAAATTCAGACGAAACTGAAGTTGTTCTCTTTGGACCTGAGCGCTTCAGGGAGAAATTGTCTAGTTATATAGTTACTCTAGATGGTATTTCCTTGGCTTCTAGTTCTACAGTGAGGAACCTTGGAGTTATTTTTGACCAGAATTTATCATTTGACGCACATATAAAACTGGTTTCTAGGACTGCCTTCTTTCACCTTCGTAATATTGCTAAAATCAGGAACATCCTGTCTCAGGGTGATGCAGAGAAACTAGTTCATGCATTTGTTACTTCAAGATTGGACTACTGTAATTCCTTATTATTGGGCTGTCCCACATATTCTCTGAAAAGCCTCCAGCTGATCCAAAATGCTGCAGCCAGAGTTCTGATGAGAACTAACAGGAGAGATAATTTTTCTCCAGTTTTAGCTTCTCTTCATTGGCTCCCTGTTAAATTCAGAATAGAATTTAAGATTCTTCTCCTCACATATAAAGTTCTTAATGACCGAGCTCCATCATATCTTAAAGATTTAATTGTAAGGTATTTTCCTAACAGAGCACTTCGCTCCCAAACTGCAGGTTTACTTGTTGTTCCCAGAGTTTCTAAAAGTAGAATGGGAGGTAGAGCCTTCAGTTATCAGGCCCCTCTCTTGTGGAATAGGTTGCCACTAAATGTCCAGGAAGCAGACACCCTTTCTACTTTTAAGATTAGGCTTAAAACTTTCCTTTTCGATAAAGCTTATAGTTAGGGATGGCTCAGGTAATCCTGAAACATCCCATAGTTAAGCTGCTATAGGCTTAGACTGCTGGGGGACCTCATCTGTCACACCTTTCCTCACTTTGCTCTCTTTTTTCCCCCTGTTTAATTTCACAATTGATTTTATGTACATGTGACATTATTGTGGTTATTAACGTATGTTTCCCTGTTCCAACAGATATCCTTTGAATGGCGTTATGGTGTTTTTCCCCCCTCTTTTCTGTCTTCTCAAACCCCAGCTGGTCGAGGCGGATGGCCACCCTTCCTGAGTCTGGTTCTGCCAGAGGTTTCTTCCTGTTAAAAGGGAGTCGTTCCTTTCCACAGTTGCCTCAGGCACGCTCAGGACGGGAGATTGGACTGAAGACAAGTTTCGGTGCAATCTGTTGGTTTCCTTAGCTAGGATATTAATTTTTTGAATTGGCTCTATATGAATTAATTGGATTATGATTACAATTAATTGAATTCCAATTGGCTTGAATTGGACTATATTACTTAAGTGCCTTGAGATGACAATTGTTGTAATCTGGCGCTATATAAATAAAATTGAATTGAATTGAATTGAATCTTGTTATGCACAAGGCAGTTTTTCTACTTACCCTCCTCAGCCACTTTGTTCTTCAGAACCACTGCAAGGTTCTGCAACCATGTGCAGTGTTGTGCCATCTCCAACACCAAAATGTTTCGTTCCTCTTGCAGTCGCACTGTCAACATCACTTGGTCATGCAGCTGCTTCTTGATTGTGATGTTTGCTAAAAATCAAAAACAGTTCCACGCACACATTGGACAGTCTTGTATAGCAGCATTACAAATAGTATTATTAAATGTTGTTAAATTGGTATGAAGCATTTAAAACTCACATACCGCTGCCATGAACCTCCCATGGCCATATTGGGGACACAGTGCTCTCTCCAGTCAGGGAATGCTCCACCATGGCTGCATCAATATTTGTGGCAGAGGCTTGCACAAGAAAGTTGTATTTCTGGATCTCCAGAAAAAGGGCCTTTTTCTGATCTGCCAGCTTCCTTCGAAGGCGATGGCGAAGTTTGCTGCTGTCTAGAAATACATGAAAAGAAGACAGAGGTTTGTGACAGAACTGTTCAACAACAACAAAAGTGCACTGCACACAGTCGGTCAATTATAGAACAGAATTTAACAATAATAATAATTTACTTACTTTACTTAGCTGATCAGCAACTAGTTTACGTACATACTGTATTTCTTGGTGAAGTGTTAACAGAATTCTTAAATACAGCAATTAGATTTCATCCTCCTGTTATATAATATAGTCATACCATTTTGACGGTAAAGGGTTTGCTTCCGCTGCTTCACACTGAAGTAAAGACCCTCAATGGACTGCTGAAGGCCTGTGTGTGTGGTCTCTTCAGTGGGATCAGCTGTCTGTAGAGTCTCTGTAGAAATAATAGTGATAGAAAATAACACAACAGTGTCAATGTTTGATTTGGTCTTACATATCAAACCCCTTTAACCAACCTGATTGTATAACTTGGTATGTACGCTTACTTTAGGGAAATTGGAAGTTACGATAAACACGACATGAATATACATCAGATCTAACAGTGACATGCTGTTGGCTGGTGGCAGGTGATGTCACCATCTGTTTAAATCCATATATTTCAGCCATAGAATTCAGTCAGTCAATAGTATAAGAAAAGGATATATATTGTTTTCTGTTATTTGGTCATGCTTACCATCAGCTGCCCATTCCTTCACATCTGAGGTCCACCGTGACAAGGTCTGATCTGAGCACTGCAGCTGTGTTTGGAGTTCAGCTAGCTTTGCAGTCTCATCAATGAGTCTCTGACAGGTCTGATAAAGTGTCACACAACGGTGTGATCACTGACAACAGGCCAAGTGTACACAAAACTATTAAAGGAAGACACATGAGACCTACCTTCACATATCTTGTGGAAAGGGCCTGATGTAGAGTGCCATTTTTTTTGTGGTTCCACCCCAGTGCATGCAATGTAAGCATGTCCACCCGTGCTGTTGAAAGCAAATAATGAGGTTATAATATATACAATATAAGAAGGTATGCAAGAATAAGGAACACTCTAATCACCTGCTTTAGACATGTATTTAGTTGTCAGGGCACAACGGGAGAGGTCGCTGTTGACCTGCTCCACCTCCTCACCGGCAGTTGTCCCTGCTCCTTCCTGGTTCCTCCCACTCCTTTTAATCTGTTAGCAAATGGGAGGTGCAATAGTCATGCAAAAAGACAGCAATTTTATATCCTTAATGTGGCTGTGATCATTAGAAATGCACATATGATCCAAAAAATATTAAACATACCTCACACTTAGTAGCATGAGCACGAGCATGCATAACACTCAGGAAGGGTTTCATTTTTGTCAGCTCCTGGAGAGCAGGAAGGACACTGGCAGCTTTCTCCAGGTATGGCCAGTATTTGCAGGCCACATCCATGGCAAAGAACTGTGCCTTGGCTGGCATGATCTCCTTCTGAAGATACAGAGGGTAAGCAAATATCTCCCCCCTGTACATATTGAGAGCCTTCAGAAGGAATCCATGGTGACAAACAGAAACTTCCATCCCCTCTTCATCCAGTTTGGAAGCTCTCCTTGAGGTTTCCCTTGCTGCTGTCCACTGCGAGTCCCCACATGTGCCTCTTCCATGTGTCTATGAAATGATACGCATAACAAATCAAATTAAAGCAATGATGTCATACAATATATGCCAGTTATTCTCTAAATTTCATTTTGGAGTAGTTGCAGTGGGAAGGATATCAAGGTAGGGCAAACAGTAGATGTTTGTTTTATGAAGTAGTTCTGTCAAATTACGATAAGAACTTGCATTTTTCACTGATCTCCGTACGGTGTCCACAAATTCAGACACTGCACCGTCTTTAGCCACAAAGAGGCCCTCAAAAAATCCAGGGTCATCAGAGCTGAGGAAGACAGAAAAATAGGAAATCAATCCATGAAATTACAAAAAGTACACAGATAAATCAATAAAATCACTGGAAGAAAGAGCACCTCCCACTTCGGCGAAAGCGATATAGCTTCCTGTTCCTATCTGCCGCAACAGCCAGCATTTCTGGTGTGCATGCTGGGCAGGTAAAAGGTTCCCCACAGCAGAGCTGGTCTTCCTCAAAGGAAGCAAAAGAAAACTCCAAGAAGCTACGCTGGAGTGCATCGCCGCTGATATGTCCAGTCTGGAAGACATAGAATTAAATAGTTTTTTTGTGATTTTGTCTGCTTATGGAAAAGAAATGTATTAACATAGTGAAAAACAAATACACTTACTCTTCCTCCACACTTTGTGCGATGCTCCAGCAGTTTAGCAAAAGCCTGTCTGGAGAATCCCGGAGAGATAACCTTGAGCTCCTGCAATGAGCTAAGGAGGTCCAGCGTGTACAGTGTGGACGTGTTGACAGTCGCCGGCCAATATCCACTCCTAAGGAGGTCCTTTAGATTGGGAGTCCACTGCTGCTGACACGATTCGCATACATATAGTGGCTGATGCAAGTCATAACGCCCTTGAAGCAAAAAACAAATAAAGAATATAATTATTACACATTTCACTAGTCACACTGCATTCCGCCAAATGCCCAAAAATCTAAACAAAAATCAAATCTACAACAGAAACTTAAATGCTAAATTGTTTTTACCATTGATGGGGATTAAAATCACTGGTTTTCCTGGAGACACAGTGAAGTTTGTGCTTTCACACGAGCAGCTTTGCACCTTCACAGCTGGCAAAAAGAAAGAAAAACACTTGTGTACATTATCTTTACCTGGCTGCAGACATGTGAACAGCAAAAGCAGGGCTTTTATGAGAACACACCTTGCTTATGGGTGCAATATCCACCCTCCCCTCTCATGATGCCTGTGGTTGGAGGAATGGCTTTAAAAAAAAACATCAATCACAGCTTCCCTGTTGTGGAGAGGCTGTTTTTTGTGATGCAGTACATCACAGTCCCCACAGAACCACTCCTCAGGTAGACATTCTCTGCACCTAGGTAGGAAATACAAAATTATGTTAATACAATGATTAGCATTTTCAGGTGAATAACTCATATAGCACTATACATTCAACTAAAGATATTTTGAATTAAGTTGATTACAAGGTTCTCACATCTCACAGGCGACAGATGAACTTTCTTATTCCTGTAGGTTTCTTCCTGGTATCCATCTTTTCTCCCACTCCAAAAGACATGCATGTTAGCTAACAATACCCAGCAGGGCACTGAGCATTAATGCTCAACAAGCCAACCCTGGCTAAATAGATTAATAATAAGTTTGATATAATATTAATGAGATCCAACCCGATGACAGCAAGCTCGTGGCAGATGCCACACAAGGGTTGACCAACAGCTTCATTATCAATAAGGCATGTTAGGTGGTACGGTCTTGCTTCTTTCCAGCGCTCTGAGGCTTTCTGCTGCCGGAAAGACCACGATGACGCGGAGCGTCTTTGAGGGTCAGCAGAGGGACATGAGGCTAAAAACGTACGGAGCCTCTCCGTATTTTTTTCTGTGATGAAAATACGAACTTCAGCTATAAACAACGATCTACATGAGAACCATTAAAAGCCAACTGATCAATATGTTAAATAAACACATCATTTTATGGTTCAATATGGAACTGACCCAAATTTCAATTTATTAATCCATGCATGGTACCGTCTGTTGTGATTTTTCTGTCTCATTGATAACTGTAATTAGATATGTAATTTAGACTTACACTTACCAAAATCCTCTTGAGGATTTAGTTGCGCTGAGGGTTCAGTACATGGAACCACACTGGCTGACAGGAAGCACCCAGCTGGGCATGTGAATGTAAAACAGTGGATAGAAGAACAAGAAGAGGTTAGATTATCATTGCATTCATATTTCTTTCAACCTAAATATTGATTAATTTATTGATTAATTTTATTCATAAAAACAGATATAATATGTTAAGTACTTGCTAATGTAATGTGACTATAATGCCACTGCACAATTTTATTCTAATTTCAATATGTATTCTTATAGATGGGAATATTTCAAACTCTCAACAATAAGTTCTGATTTGATCTAGTCTATTTAATTAATACAATTCAAAATTAATACAAATCCCTATATCAACCTGAGGCTGAGGCACGGCGTCGCCCTCCACGCCTCCCCCTGGGCTTGCCTCGTCCTGCACAGTCCCTTTTAGAGGTCTGTGGAGGGCCTCTTTCAGAGCGTGCTCGTTTCCGCTCCTCAGATGCTCTCTGTGTGTTGAAATGAAAAATTGTGTAAGACTGATTTTAAAGATACTGAAACCAACAGAGAGGTGACACATGAAAGGAAACCCAAACATAGTGTGTCACTTCGAAATTGAATAGGTTCAATGCAAAATGGCTTTGAGTACGTGTCTCAAGGGACGAACAACATTCTAACAAAAGATATTCCCTCATTTTGTGTTTTAATGATCGTGATGGACAGGGTGTTTATATGGGGTGATTGTGAAGGTCATAGTATATTATTCACATCATTCACAATCAAACCATTCAGTGAGCCCTCGTGCCCCACTTTGTCACCCAATCTGTTCAACTACACAATGAATGAGATATATAAAATACTTAACTGTGCTTCAGCTAAAGTGTGTTCAAAATAAATTTCCACAGCCATGCTTCTCCCCTCTTTGTAGTGGGGATTATTCGGGTCAGTGGTATGTCTGTAGGCCATTGCAACACAGACAGATACCGACAGAGAGACAGATGAGTAATACAAATATACAAACAGACAGACTGATTCTGTAAAGAAGACAGAGACAGACAAGGCTAGATAGACAAACAGGTTGAGAGATAGACAGCGGTAAAGATAAAGAGATGGTTGAAAATATACAGAGAAACAGGTAGAGATTGGCTCTTAAAAGTGCCGTTGGTTTCGTAGTGTGAGTGTAGTATAAGTTGTGTGTTGTCGTGTATTGAATGTAGCTGCAGAGAGAACAGAGAAAGTTAATGTAGTTACAAAATACAAAATAAATAAATACATATAATTCAAAATAAATAAATTTTTTTCTCTTACCAGGACCACTGCTGAGTGGAGAAAAAAAGATGTTATCAAATATGTAATGTGGTGCACCTAAAAAAGGGGTCACCATATATTTTTGGTTATATGGTCATTTTGAAATGTTTTTAAAATGAATTTACTTTTCTTTTTTTTTAAACGAACAAATAATATTCTGTTTGTATATCGGCATATTAACCTGCCAGTATTTAGTGCTTTCCTGAGCTTAATGTAATAACAGTAGTGGTAAAGTGGAATGTTATTTAGTGACACTGAAAGTAAAGTGAGTCCAGCTGAAGTTAAAAGTAAAGAGAGAAACCATTCTCTGTTCATTAAGTGTGGGAATTCTGAGGTTAATGTTGAAAGAATGCCATGTTAAATTCTACATTAGTTATAAGTCTGGTAATACTAGTTTTGATAGGTAGTAAGTTAAAAATGGAGTACATGTTGATGTTTAGACCAGTCAATATGCAGTTAAATGCAGTAAAGATCAGAACAGTTAATTAATCCTGTTTAATGCACTTAGTTGCCTTTATTGAAGTGAAGGATGGCAAAGTAAAAGGATGTAATTATTACGTTTGAGGAAAAGAAAGGTCATGTAAAGCATCAATGTTGCACACTGAAACAGTTCTGTTGTAATCAATAAAAGAGACGCAATCTGGATGCTAACAGCAGTGCTCCGGTCTTCATTGTTCTCTGCTGTTTATTTATTCTTCAGATTGTGCACATCACTGTTTCATCAGTCCTGACACTCAGGACCTGTAACAGTAACGCTGATTCTAGTTACTGCTCTTTTGTAATCTGATAATGTAATTCTGATGAACCTAGACGCAATCATTTACTACACAGTCGTGTCTACATTAATAGTGAAAGGTTTGAAATGTTTATCCGAATGAAGGAATTGTAATTTTCCGTTGCGTCTTCAGTAATTACGGTAAAACACTGGAAGTTCAGGGTTGTCCACTTCCTGTAACACTGTTAAAAGCGCGTAATAGCGTCGAGGGTTTCCTCACTGAGATTTAAATGGCCTGCGCAGCAGGCTGGACAGGCTAAATCAATATTGTCATTACAGGTACATTCATGCAGGTTGGGAGCAGAGCATGTGAACGGAGCTGAGCAGGAAAAAATCCGCTCCTCTTCGCTCCCACCAAAACGCTCCGCTCAGTTCCGTTCTCCGCTCACCGAAAATAAAAACTATTCGCTCCGGTGAAATCGCTCCACGGTCGCTCACATTTTAAAGAAAGAGCAATTCATGCAGGGATATGCAATCACATTCCAGACTTTAAAAAGGTTGATGCTTTTTATCGATGCTACCTTTCACCTGATGGAAATGAAGCATTGCGCTAGCTTATGTTGAAGCTAGCTAGCCAGCAAGCAATTTCACCAGAAAAAAAACTGTCACATTTATGTTGCTGACAAAGTCCAAACTACCAGTCTTTGAATCATTGGCCAAATGTATAAACTATGCGTGTCATGGCAAAAAACGGCATCATTGATGACATTTCAGTCACACAGGCAGCAGAACATTATGAGCACACAACCTACCTGGGTAGTAGTCTGATCGCAATGGGTGGATCCCCGCGGGAAGCTGCTGAAACCGCGCGCGAAGTAAAATAATCAGGAGTATATTTGTATTTTATTTTGACCCGAAAGAACCGTGAAAACGCTCTTTACAGCTTCTCCTAAATATAAAAACTTTAATTTCTAACTGTGCTAGCTTTAAAAGCTGCAAATAAAAAGTAAATAAAATGTACAAATTATGATCACCATAGCAACCGCCGCTGAGACTTATTGTAGTGTAAATTGACGAAACAAACCAAGGAAATTACGATTTTTCTTGGAAAACAAGCAAAAATATTTCTTAGCAATGGCCACTACACGTCTCTACAGTACCGTTAATAATCAGGAGTATATTTGTGATTTATTTTGACCCGAAAGAACCGTGAAAACGCTCTTATTTTCTGTCATATGTGCCGCAGACGCATGAAAACATTGCGCTTCCAGGACCTATTAATTATCTAATAATTACAGAAAGACAAGATTAAACTTTAAACGCAAATCAAGACATTAAAAGGAAGGTTCGAAAAGAGAGACTCTTTCTTTCCAATAAGAGAGGTCTCAAACATCGGAAATATGTATCCATTCAAGACAAATGGAAACTGGACAGAAGCCTCGTAGCAAGACTCATTCTGGATGGCAAGCACAAGGTGGTTTGCACCGTTTTGAGAGTGGTAGTACTGGGGGCATACCGTAACGTGGGGACGGCTTTGACCATCTTGGTCTGTTCGGCGACATTCCGGCCGCCGACAACCAGTGGTTGGGCTTTTCCATCTCACCAGCAGAGGTGCTTTCCGCTCTCGGGGGCATGAAGCAGAACAGCGCGGCTGGGCCCGACGGGGTTCGGACGTCCGACTTGCTAAAGTGGGATCCTAAGGGTACTGGATTGGCAAATCTCTATGATGCAATCCTATTCTGCGGCCGGTTGCCCAGATCCCTAAAAAGCAGCCGGACCACCCGAATTCCCAAAGGCTCAACAGCTGAAGAGCTTCAGGATATCGGTCAATGGCGACCGATAACCATTGGGTCAGTGATATTTAGAGCGTTCTCTAATATACTGACGAAGAGACTCAAGGAAGCCTGTCCAACTCACTGGTCGCAGAAGGGGTTCTCAGAGGCAAAAGGATGCTTGGAAAACCTCATCATTCTCAATGGATTGATACATCAAACGGTGAGGAGAAGTGAGTCCTTAGCAGTGGTCTTTATTGATCTAGCTAAGGCATTCGACTCTGTCTCTCACAAGCACATTGAGGAAGTGCTTGTGAGAAGAGGTGTGGATTCTTTGATGAGGAGTCTCATTAGAGATTCATATAAAGGATGTTTTACTAAGGTTGGAACTGCGGAGGGAGATACGGAAAGGATCCAGTTGCGGGTGGGGGTCAAGCAAGGCGATCCCATGTCTCCATTGCTCTTAAACCTGGCTCTGGACCCCCTCCTCCTCCGCATGCTGGAGATTCGGGGTGAAGGTGTTGAGGTTGGGGGCATCTGCTTGACTGCTTCTCACATAGGCTGATGATCTGGTTCTCGTCAGCAAAGATTGGAACGGGATGGCACGGAATTTGGCGATTCTGGGAGCATTCTGCCGACTGTCTGGGCTCGGGGTGAATCCAAAGTGCCATGGCTTCCTTCTGGGTGGTCATGGTAAGAGCGTTTCCCTCAACCACTGCAAGTGTTGGACTTTGAATGGCGTGGAGATCCCCATGCTTAGGGCAGGGGGATCTGTTAAATACCTGGGCGTCCAGGTGAGTCCAATTCGGGACATTCTCAAGCCCCCGCTTGCGGCCTCCCTGGGGGCTATGCTTGATAACATTTCAGGATCTCCCCTATAGCCTGCTCAGGGTGTTCGGTCTTCCCAGGCTGATTTATCAGGCGGATCATTCCTTGGTGGGGCCGGCTCTCCTGGGCGAATGCGACAGGAGAGTCAGGGCAGCGGTTAAGAGATGGTTACATCTGGAGCCTTTCACCACGGACGGTTTACTATACTCGAGACATAAGGACGGTGGCCTTGCCCTGCCCCGTCTCGAGTCACTGGTACCGTCCGTTCAGGTGAGGCAGCTGGTCGGTATGAGGGAAACGGACGATGCGCGGGCAAAGACCTTGGCCCAAGTTTTTGTCGCTAATAAAGTGATAGAAACTCGAACTGAGCCTGGCCCTAAGGCTCAGGACCTGCACCATACGACCAATCATGGCTAAGATACACCATACACCATTGCTCTGAGTAAAAGGGACAAAGGTTTATCGGGACAGTGCAGAATTTGTGGAAAATTCAGGGAGACCCTTGGGCACCTGATAGGCAAGTGTGATGGACTAAAACTTAACAGGATGTCCAGCCACAACAAAATCTGTGGCTTTCTCTCACTAAAAAGTCAAACCAACCAGCTAAAAATCTCACAAAAAAGGCAAACTGTCTAAAAGTACCAGGTGCGCCAGCTCAAAAACTCAGAAAAATGACAGTGTCCAAAAGTACCAGGGGCCCCAGGCGAAAAACTCAGTAAAATGACTGTCACTAGACGGGAGAAGAGGAGATGGACCAAGTGGGTCGAAGGCCCCATCTCCCATCCGACGAGGTCATTGGAGGCGGACGAAATTACAGTCTGCCCGATTTCAGAAACCTGGTTTTTAGGAAATAGAGTTTGACACACTGAACCCAAGCCCGTTCTTCGGGGCTCAGACAGGTACCAGGGGCCATTGCTGGGCTCCAGAGTAATCATTCTGGGTCTCGGAGGAAGGGAGAAGGGGCTGCTTGGCGGCCGAGGAAGGCTGCTTGCCTGTGGATGGCCGAGTGACCATGTGCCGCCTGGAGGTCCTGGAGGATGCATGAAGGGAGCCTTTGCTGTTTAGCGTCCAGGGAGGGCCGCCCGGGCGGATAGCCGAGTGGCCATGTGTGGCCTGGAGGTCCTGGAAGATCTATCGGCCAGATCCGGAGCTGCTCGGGCGAAGAATACATTGAACATGTACAATCTTGAGCCCTTGCCATTCTTGGCTCTTGCTCGGTGGCTTAAGTAGTCAATTCAACCCGGTGTTATGGTCGCGACAGGACGGTTAGCCCTGGCCGTCCAACTGCGCTCATGCACCAACACCAAACAATAGAGTGCTCCCGAGGCGTGAACCTAGTTTGCACGGTCGAGTCACTCCTGAATGGCAGAGTGGTACAAGGTCCACTGTCATTCCTCTGAACCAAGGTGAATCATTTGTTGGTTTCAAGGGCCTATCAATGTATTGTCTGATCAGTAGTAACTGGTTGTCTCCGGAGTGTGGTGTCGGGGCTTGTTGGCGGCTTACCGGTACGGGCGGGGTTTCCTGGGCTTGGCTACCGAGGTTCCTTTGGGTTTTGGTGGATGGGTCCTGGGGTTCCCCGTGTCGTTCCCATCCTGTCGTCTGCGGTCCTTGGCGCCTTTCGTGGATGTTGTCCCCGGTGGCTTGACATTCGGGTCTCATCTGTTTGGCCGCTTGGCGTGTGCCTTCGTAGTCGTGTGTCATCTTGTCCCCAATAGCTGCCGGTGGGGTTGGGTGGCGCCTTCCTCGTCTGCCTCGCTGCGCTCCGGGCAGGGTCTCCTGGTGTTTAAAAGAAGATCTGGGGCGGACAGCCTTTGAGGGCCACTGGGGGGCTGAGTCATGTTCATAAACTGTGGACTCATGTTTCCCTGGAACTGCCCTCGGGGCCTACTCCCTGGCAAGCTCAGACGGGGGGGCTGTGTCTCATTGTAGCGTATCAAAAAGAGATGGAGTACCCCGGCGGTAGGTTAGGGTGTAAGACCCACTACCACCAAAGCCCTAGTCTTTCCACCCCCAGGAGAGACCCCACCAAGTTAGTCAACCAGACGGCTGGTCAGCACTGATGCTGTTAAAGCATCAAACCCTATTGGTAGACTGCTTGGTAAGAGGCGCACATCCGCTGATCTAGGGGCTCCCTCAACCCCAAAACGCCTGAGAACCGGCTTCTCCGCCAGAAGGGCACTATTTTCGGTGAAGAAGGCCAAACCTGGTGTAATCTTCTTCAGTTTCTCGGCCGGCTGGGGGAGTGGATGCGGTAAGGGCAGATTGCCTCGCTTCGTCTCCGTGGGAATTCGAGTTCCTTGGAGCGAGCAGCGCTGCCCCCTGTGCTCTACTTCCCTTCCAATGGCCGGAGCTGCCCATGTTCACATAAGAAGGCGTCACCAGCCGTGGCGCCTTCAATACGAGCCAGGTGTTCGGGCGCCTTCAAGTCATTGGAATTTGCCACCCAACACGCGGTGAGGTGCGGGAAGAAAAGTAAAGAGGGCGCCCCATCAGTGAGATGTGATACTTGTCCGAGAGAGTTCTCGTCGAAACAGGGCCTCGCAAGACATACGAATGCTAAGCACTGGGGCGTCCCGGTGCATCGTATGTGCCCTCAAACCGCCTTGAGGAGCAATGACCTCTTGGATGGGAGTCAAGTTCGGACTGGTGTCCCGACGATAACCGGAACTATAAAGGAATTGAAAGTAGACATGTCGGGTGGGGATCCCTCTACGTCCTCATTCGCATGTAAGTACTGTTTGGGGTCCTTCCGGTCCCGGGGTGGGCTCTCGCTCCACTCAAGAAGGATGCATCCAGGTGCGTACTTTGGTGGTGGTGGCGGGGTTTCCACTTCTGGGGTTGGGGGGCCTCTCAAGAATGGGCTTAAGACCCGAGACCTCTAAAATCTCGAGCCTGAAACAATCAAAGAATTGACGGTGACCCTACCTCCGGTGCCAGTGGTTTCAGAGTTCAAGGAAGTCCTCCGGGAGTCTCTTCGGGAGATGCTCGCTGCACCGGATGAGATCTCACCCACAATCGATTCTATTAAAGAGATTAACTCTTGGGTGACGAAGGTTTTTCGCGAGAGCGCCTCCTCCGCGAAATCGGCCAAGAGCAGGGTTTGGAAGGGCAAGTTCTTTCTTGAGAATAAGAGAGGACTTCAACGATTCAAATATGCCTCCCTTCAGAGGAAGTGGAGGCTGGACAAAGGAACTGTTGTCAGATGGGTTTTGGATGGGAAGAAGAAAGCAATCTGTCCTGTCCCAAGGGCGGTGGTACTGCAGGCTTACCGTAGGGTCTGGGAGCATGAGGACCGCTTCGGTCACCTGGGACTGTTTGGCGACCTTCCAGCCGCCGACAACCAGTGGCTGGGTGGCCCCATCTCACCAGCAGATGTACTTTCCGCTCTGGGTAGGATGAGGCTCAATAGTGCTGCCGGTCCGGACGGGCTTCGGAGGGCTGACTTGCTTAGAAGGGACCCCAGAGGGACTGGTTTGGCTAATCTATTTAATGCCATCCTGTTCTGTGGCCGGTTGCCCAAATCCCTGAAGAGTCGTCGGACCACTCTTATCCCAAAGGGCTCGACGGCCGAGGAGCTTCAGGATATTGGCCAATGGAGGCCATTAACCATTGGATCAGTGATGTTGAGAGCGTTCTCAAACATACTGACTAAAAAACTGCGTGAAGCGTGTCCCATCCATTGGAGTCAAAAAGGATTCTCGGAAACAAAAGGTTGTTCCGAGAACCTTATCATCGTTAACGAGTTGATAAATAGAATGTTGAGTCGAAATGAGTCCTTGGCTGTGGTCTTCATTGACCTCGCAAAGGCATTCGACTCGGTCTCTCACAAGCATATTGAGGAGGTGCTTGTGAGAAGAGGTGTGGATGCCCTGGTGGGAGAGCTCATCAGGGATTCATACAGAGGATGCTCTACCAGGGTGGGTACCTTGGAGGGGGATACGAATAGGATCAGGTTGCGAGTTGGGTTCAAGCAGGGAGATCCTATGTCTCCATTGCTCTTCAACTTGGCTTTGGATCCCCTACTCCGCATGCTGGAGAAACGGGGTGAAGGAGTTCAGGTCGGAGGCTACTGCTTGGCCGCGCTTGCTTATGCGGATGACTTGGTGCTTCTTAGCCATGATTGGAGCGGCATGGCAAGAAATTTGGCGATATTGGGAGCTTTCTGCCAACTGTCGGGGCTGAGTGTAAACCCAAAGAAGTGCCATGGCTTCCTACTCGGTAGCTGCAGTAAAAGTGTTTCCCTCAACCGCTGCGAGAGTTGGACTCTAAATGACGTGGAGATCTCCATGCTTAGTGCGGGGGGATCTGTTAAATACCTGGGCGTCCAGGTGAGTCCAATCCGGGGTATTCTCAAACCCCCTCTCGTGGCCTCCCTGGGGGATATACTTGTGAACATTTCGGGTGCACAGCTCAAGCCCACTCAGAAGGTGGAGTTGCTCAGGACGTATGGTCTTCCCTGGCTGATTTGTCAGCTGGGGAAGACCCCATTGGTTGGACCGGCGCTCTTGAAAGAATGCGACAGGAGAGTCAGAGTGGCGGTCAAGAAATGGTTACATCTGGTGCCCTTCACCACAGATGGGGTTCTGTACTCGAGGCACAAGGACAGTAGCCTTGCCCTGCCCCGCCTCGAGTCACTGGTGCCTTCTATCCAGGTGAGGCGGTTGCTAGAGATGAGAAACTCAGACGATGAAAGGACAAGGGCATTGGCAAAAATCTTTGTGTTTGACAAAGTGATAGGAACCTTGTGGGAACGGTTGACCAAAGAAAAACTGGATAAGGCAATAGACACTACAACCCTTTGTTTGCAGAAAGTCTCCACGGCGGTGTGGAGAGGACAAGAGTTTGTCAAGTGGTGCAAGCTAAAATCCCAGGGGGTGGGGATTGAGCTATTTGAGAACGACCCCATAAGCAACCAGTGGCTGAAGTACCCACTCAGCCTGGGTCTCTCTGAGCTCGAAACAAGCTTGGCCCTCAAGCTAAGAACTCGTACCATTCAAACTCTATCCTTGAACATGGCAAATAAGGGGAAGTTTAGGCGGTGTCGACTCTGTGGGTATGAGTTTGATACTTTGGGACACTTGATCGGGAGGTGCGAGGTCCTTACACCTAATAGAATGGCGAGTCATAACTGAATCTGTGGTTTCTTGGAAAACCTTGCTTCCAGAGAGGGCTGGAGCGTGCATCGAGAAAAGAGACTGGTAACGGAAAACGGAATGGTTGGAGTCCCCGACTTGGTGATCGTTGAGGGTGATACGGCGGTGGTCATTGACGTGACCATCTGCTTCGACTCATCCTTGATGGTACTAAGCGAGGCGAATGAGCGAAAACAGAAAAAGTACCAAAAGTTTGTTGGAGCTATAAGGAGACGTTATGGGGGTGTCTCCCAGGTCTGGGTGTTTGGTTTCCCTAAGGGTGCTCGTGGTAAGTGGCACAAAGGGAACTTCGAAGTCCTTAAGATTATAGGCTTGCAGAAGAGCAGACAGCTGGGTGTGGCTAGATGTCTTTTGACTTTTTGTCAGACACTGAGGATGGTGAAAGTATTTTGGGCCACCGTCTGACAGTAAGGTCCGTATCCTCCCTCGGAATGTTGTCCCCGGTCCCTCTTGCCTCGGGTCCGTCGTTCGGCTCGCTCCTGGTCGTTGGGGGCGGGGGTTTGTCCGTTGACTGCGGCGGTGCCTGGCCCATTGGCGTGGGTCTTGCGGCGTTGTGGTTGTCGGCCCCCGTCCCTGGTTTCCGGGTGGTTTCGGGCGGCGGTTCCGGGGTGACACACCCTGGTGTGAAGCGATAAGAGTAGTCTTGTTCGGAAAGCTCCGGTCCATCTTCTAGGTTTCCTCTTTGTGGTCTCGTGGTGGGAGGGCGGGCGTTCGTTGGCCGCTGACGTTGCGGGCCTGATAACCCAGGTCTCGTGGCGCTGCGGCTCTCGGCTTCCGTTCTTTGAACATGTGGTGCCTCGGGGGGTTGTCCCAGAGAACACTTCAATGTGTTGCGAGGTTGTGATGGCCTCCTTTGGGTCGGATCGCCCAGCAAGATGAAACATAGGCTATATCGGAAGGCTGGTGTGGTTAGGCTCAGGGGGGGGTCACCTCATAAGTGGAGGGAATCCATGGTGGCAAATGGCCCTTTCGTGCTCCTCTCTCTACAAGAGCAAAACTCACATGCGGTCCCTTGTGCCTGTCACTTGCATTGCTCGTCTCTTGGAAGGTGTCAGTTCCGGAGTCCTTGTCTGTGGCCCATGATTGGGTTGGGGTTCAGTGCGCCGTTCGCTGTTCAATAAAGCACTTCTTCCATAGATGATGAGTGGGTTTGAGCTAGCCCACAGACAACGGGAGTCTTTAAAAAACCCGGAACTTAGTCATACCCGGACACCCACTTTGGTGGCTATTGCCGGGACCCTGAGGGGCTGTTGGTGCCGGGCGATAGAAAACCCCTCAGGGGTCATCCAGGGGGGGTAAGTGGTCTGCCACTGCCCTCGCCACACTCGTTGCGTCCCTATGTGCTCGACAGCCAGGGATGTCTCTCGTCCATGCAATGAGTCTTAAAGACGAAGAGATTCAGTGAAACACGGGTAATGGCGGGAATACTATGACGCTCACAAACTAGCCAAATGCCTCGTCATCTAATTAGTGACACGCATGGATAGGTGAACGAGATTCCCACTGTCCCTACCTCCTATCTAGCGAAACCACAGCCAAGGGAACGGGCTTGGCAGAATCAAAAGGGAAAGAGGACCCTGTTGAGCTTGTTTGCACATGTGCTGACAGTGTCACCAAATGTGGTGAAATATTAAAATATATGTTTAAAGATGGAGTGAAACATCAGAAGTCATGAGTCTTAGATCCAAACATCCTTTCAGAATGTTAATCTGAAAAAAAGTCTTGTGTTTTTTTTTAATTTAAGGGGAAAAAATCATCTTCTCCAGCACATGTGCTGACCAGGTCTGAGAACAGTGTATAGGCCAGCAAACTGTTCATCACAAGAGAAGTAATTCTACATATATGTTTAAAAATCAGTCTCATACTGAAAAGAGTCATTTAGCTCAAACAATCAAATGACTTTTGTATCAAAATAATAAAAACATTTCATGAGGTTCTTACAAGAAACCCTCTTCACCACATATACTGAGAAGGCTCAAGTTTGCGAACAAAACTGCAAATGGATGAAATAGACAAAAGCACCATAGACAACACCAGGGTTCATCAGATCAAGTACCCCACAACCTTCTTGATTGTTTACTCAAATACTTGTATAATTTTATAATATTTTAAGGAAAAAAAATCTTCTCCAGCACATGTGCTGACCAGGCCTGAGAACAGTGTATAGGCCAGCAAACTGTTGACAACAAGAGAGGTAATTCTACATATATGTTTGAAAATTAGTGTCATACTGTAAAGAAATATTTAACTCAAACAATCAAATGATTTTTGCATCAAAATAATGAAAACCTTTAATGATTTTCTTACAAAAAACCCTCTCCAGCACATGTGCTGACCAGGCTCAAGCTTGCAAACAAAACTGCAAATGGATGAAATAGACAAACCCTGTTAAACCCTGTTGTCTCTGAACGTGGCATTAGCGGTGGATGACTCGGCTTGTGCGTCGATGAAGAACACAGCTAGTTTTGAGAACTAATATGAATTGCAGGACACATTGATCATCAACACTTCGACCGCACCTTGCGGTGGCCCCGGGTTCCTCCCGGGGCTACGCCTGACTCCCACTGTGCAAACTCAGGACCTTCCTGCGACCTCTTCCTCTGTGCGTTACCGGGGGCCACTTCCGGGGGCTGTACAGACTTGCCGTCGGGGCGCACATGTCGAGGTTTTGGGGTTGGTTCTTGCTCGGTGGCTTAAGATGTCAATTCATCCCGGTGCTATGATCGCGACCGAGCGGCCAGCCTTTGCCGCTCAACTGCGCCCATGCACCAACACCAGATCAAAGGTGTGTTCCCGAGGCGTGGTCCTAGTTGGTATGGTCGGGTCACTCCTGGATGGCAGAGTGGAGCAAGTACCACTGTCATTCCTATGAGCCAAACTGATCATATCGGTATCGAGGGCCATGGATAATATTGTCTGATCTTTAAACCCATATTGTCTCCGAAGTTGGGTGTCTGGGCTCGTGCTTTGTCTCACTGTAGCATATCCAATTGTTGAGAAATGGAGTACCTCGATGGTAGGTTAAAGACCCACTATCATTTAAACCCCAGTCTTTCCACCCCACGGAGGGACTCCGCCAAGGTGGTCACCAGACAGCCGGTCAGCACTGATGCTGTTAAAGCATCAAACCCTATTGGTAGACTGCTTGGTAAGAGGCGTACATCCACTGAACTAGGGGCTCCCTCAACCCCAAAACGCCCGAGAACCGGCTTCTCCGCCAGGAGGGCACTATTTTCAGTGAGGAAGGCCAAACCCAGTGTAATTTTCTTCAGTGTCTCGGCCGGATGGAGGAGTGGGTGCGGTAAAGGCAGATTGCCTCGCTTCATCGGAATTCGCGTTCCATGGAGCGAGCAGCGCTGCCCCCTGTGCTCCTTTTCCCTTACAACGGCTAGAGCGGCCCTGGTTCACATGGGGAGACGTCACATGCCGTGGCGTTTCCACTACCTATGTTCCTAGGTGTTCAGGTGCCTTCAAGTCGCTGGAGTGTGCCACCCAACATGCGGCGAAGTGCGGAATGAAAAGTTCAGAGGGAGCCCCATCAATGGCATGTAAACTTTGTCCGAAAGTGTTCTCATCGAAGCAGGGTCTCTCAAGACATAGAAATGTGAAACATTGGGGTGCCCCAGTGTGAGGTGGAGGCCCTGTAATCGCCTTGATGAGTAAAGACCTCTCTGACGGGAATCAGGCCCAGCCTCATGCTTCGGCCGCAACTTAAGGAGGTTCTTAGGAACCCCTCAGAGAGATTCTTGTCACACCGAGTGAGATATCTCCGTTGATAGACTCTGTCAAGGAGATAAATAAGTATGTGAAAAAGATGATTCGTGAAAATGCCTCTTCACTGAATCCGGGAGGGAGGAAGGTTCGAAAAGAGAGACTCTTTCTTTCCAATAAGAGAGGTCTCAAACATCGGAAATATGTATCCATTCAAGACAAATGGAAACTGGACAGAAGCCTCGTAGCGAGACTCATTCTGGATGGCAAGCACAAGGTGGTTTGCACCGTTTTGAGAGTGGTAGTACTGGGGGCATACCGTAAAATCTGGGAACGTGGGAACGGCTTTGACCATCTTGGTCTCTTCGGCGACATTCCGGCCGCTGACATCCAGTGGTTTCCATCTCACCAGCAGAGGTGCTTTTTGCTCTCGGGGGTATGAAGCAGAACAGAGCGGCTGGGCCCGACGGGGTTCGGACGTCCGACTTGCTAAAGTGGGATCCTAAGGGTACTGGATTGGCAAATCTCTATGATGCAATCCTATTCTGTGGCCAGTTGCCCAGATCCCTAAAAAGCAGCCGGACCACCCTAATTCCCAAAGGCTCAACGGCTGAAGAGCTTCAGGATATCGGTCAATGGCGACCGATAACCATTGGGTCAGTGATATTTAGAGCGTTCTCTAATATACTGACGAAGAGACTCAAGGAAGCCTGTCCAACTCACTGGTCCCAGAAGGGGTTCTCAGAGGCAAAAGGATGCTCGGAAAACCTGATCATTCTCAATGGAATGATACAGCAAATGGTGAGGAGAAGTGAGTCCTTAGCAGTGGTCTTTATTGATCTAGCTAAGGCATTCGACTGTCTCTCACAAGCACATTGAGGAAGTGCTTATGAGAAGAGGTGTGGATTCTTTGATGAGGAGCCTCATCAGAGATTCATATAAAGGATGTTTCACTATGGTTGGAACTGCGGAAGGAGATACGGAAAGGATCCGGTTGCAGGTGGGGGTCAAGCAGGGCGATCCCATGTCGCCTTTGCTCTTCAACCTGGCTCTGGACCCCCTCCTCCGAATGCTGGAGATTCGGGGAGAAGGTGTTGAGGTTGGGGGCATCTGCTTGACTGCTTCTCGCATATGCTGATGATCTGGTTCTCGTCAGCAAAGATTGGAACGGGATGGCACAGAATTTGGCGATTCTGGGAGCATTCTGCCGACTGTCTGGGCTCGGGGTGAAAGTGCCATGGCTTCCTTCTGGGTGGTCATGGTAAGAGCGTTTCCCTCAACCGCTGCAAGTGTTGGACTTTGAATGGCGTGGAGATCCCCATGCTTAGGGCAGGGGGATCTGTTAAATACCTGGGTGTCCAGGTGAGTCCAATTTGGGGCATTCTCAAGCCCCCGCTTGCGGCCTCCCTGGGTGATATGCTTGAAAACATTTCAGGATCTCCCCTAAAGCCTTCGCAGAAGGTGGAGCAGTTCAGGGTGTTCGGTCTTCCCAGGCTGATTTATCAGGCAGATCATGCCTTGGTGGTGCTGGCTCTCCTGGGCGAATGCAACAGGAGAGTCAGGGTGGCGGTTAAGAGATGGCTACACCTGGAGCCTTTCACCACAGACGATTTACTATACTCGAGACATAAGGACGGTGGCCTTGCCCTGACCCGTCTCGAGTCACTGGTGCCGTCCGTTCAGGTGAGGCGGCTGGTCGGTATGAGGGAAACGTACGATGCGCGGACAAAGACCTTGGCCCAAGTTTTTGTCGGTAATAAAGAGATAGAAACCTTATGGAACAGATTGTTCCCGTGACCGAGGCATTCAACCTTACCTCCCTTGATATGAACAAGGGCTCCACTTAAATAAATTGTATAATTTTATAATATTTTAAGAAAAAAAATCTTGACAGGATATGTACTTCAGACTTTTAAGGTTGCTGTAATTAAACCTTTACTTAAAAAACCTACTCTTGATTCAGAAGTGTTGGCTAATTATTGACCTATATTCAATCTCCCTTTTTTGTCTAAAGTTCTTGAAAAAATAGTTGCAGTTCAACTTTGTGATCATTTTCATAAAAATAATCAGTTTGAAGAGTTTCAGTCAGGATTCAGAGTGCATCATAGCACAGAAACAGCACTGGTGAAAGTTACCAATGATCTCCTCTTAGCCTCTGATAGCGGACTTGTTTCTGTGCTTGTCCTGTTGGATCTCAGTGCTGCATTTGATACGATCGATCACAGCATTCTGTTACAGAGACTTGAACATGTTATTGGGATTAAAGGAACTGCATTAGGCTGGTTTAAGTCACATTTATCTGATAGATTCCAGTTTGTTCTTGTAAATGAAGAATCTTCCTCACACATTGGAGTAAGTCATGGAGTCCCTCAGGGTTCTGTGCTTGGACCAATTCTTTTTACTTTGTACATGCTTCCATTAGGTAACATTATTAGACAGCATAGCAAAAATTTCCATTGTTATGCTGATGATACTCAGCTGTACTTATTTATGAAACCAAATGAAATCAATAGGTTGGTCAGACTACAAGCCTGTCTTAAAGACATAAAGACCTGGATGACTCAGAACTGTCTGGATGACTCAGAACTGTCTGCTTTCAGACAAAACTGAAGTTATTCTCTTTGGACCTGAGCGCTTCAGGTAGAAATTGTCTAGTTATATAGTTACTCTAGATGGTATTTCCTTGGCTTCTAGTTCTGCAGTGAGGAACCTTGGAGTTATTTTTGACCAGAATTTATCATTTGACGCACATATAAAACTGGTTTCTAGGACTGCCTTCTTTCACCTTCGTAATATTGCTAAAATCAGGAACATCCTGTCTCAGGGTGAAGCAGAGAAACTAGTTCTCTGAAAAGCCTCCAGCTGATCCAAAATACTGCAGCCAGTGTTCTTATTAGAACTAACAGGAGAGATCATGTTTCTCAAGTTTTAGCTTCTCTTCATTGGCTCCCTGTTAAATTTAGAATAGAATTTAAGATTCTTCTCCTCACATATAAAGCTCTTAATGACCGAACTCCATCATATCTTAAAGATCTCATTGTAAGATATTTTCCTAACAGAGCACTTCGCTCCCAAACTGCAGGTTTACTTGTTGTTCCCAGAGTTTCTAAAAGTAGAATGGGAGGTAGAGCCTTCAGTTATCAGGTCCCTCTCTTGTGGAATAAGCTGCTAGTAAATGTCCGGGAAGCAGACACCCTTTCCACTTTTAAGATTAGGCTTAAAACTTTCCTTTTTGATAGTTAGGGATGGCTCAGGTAATCCTGAAACATCCCATAGTTAAGCTGCTATAGGCTTAGACTGCTGGGGGACCTCATCTGTCACACCTTTTCTCACTTTGCTCTTTTTTTCCCCGTTTAATTTCTCAAATGATATTATGTACATGTGACATTATTGTGGTTATTAGCTTATGTTCCAACAGGTGTCCTTTGAATGGTGTTATGGTGTTTTTCCCCCCTCTTTTCTGTCTTCTCAACCCCCAGCTGGTCGAGACGGATTGCCACCCTTCCTGAGTCTGGATCTGACAGAGGTTTCTTCCTGTTAAAAGGGAGTCGTTCCTTTCTCCAGTCGACTCAGGCATGCTCAGGACGGGAGATTGGCCTGAAGACAAGTTTCGGTGCAATCTGTTGGTTTCCTCAGCTAGGATATTATTTTTTTAATTGGCCCTATATGAATGGATTGGATTATGATTACAATTAATTGAATTCCAATTGGCTTGAATTAGACTATATTATTTAAGTGCCTTGAGATGACAATTGTTGTAATTTGGCGTTATATGAATACAATTTAATTTAATTGAATTATCCTTTATATGTCAGTCATGCTTTCTTGTATATGCTGCAATGAAGAGCAATGACATTTTTGACACATGTAATTATACATATGCTTAAAAATCAGTCTCATACTACAGATAAACATTTAACTAAAAAAATAGTATGGTTTTATTACAAAAAAAAATTGCTTGATCTGCAGTACCTGCTCTGACCACATGATGACAATGGTGGGCTATATCTCACCTGGTCTCCATCTGCCTTTTTACTTTTTTGTAAAACTTTTTTTTGTGTGGCCTGGCCTCACCGGTAGTTAGTACACATAAAACCACTGTTGGAAGAGGAAAAATGGCACTAATTTTGTCGTTTACAAAAACAAACTACATGTATTTCTGACTATCATCAGACTAAGTTTGGGGGTTGAGGTTACATTCATAAACCAGTGGTTTAATCATCAACAGATCAATTGTTTCATAGGTCTGCTACAGTTTAATAGTTAAATGGTTTTATAAGATCAAAAATAAATTCTGATGATAAATATTAACTATATTATTTATATGAATATTGGGGAGTGAGACTTGGTTTCACTGAGGTTAAGTTTTGTGACCAATGTTGGTTCTATTTATATTTATATGAATATAATTGAGGACTGAGGCTGGGTTTCCCTGAGGCCAGGGGTTTTTAGCAGAAGTGCATCTGGTTGCAGTTTATTTTGTCCAATATCTGTTGGCAGGAAGGTGGCAGAGTGATGAAACCGTATCCTTGCATCCATCCTTGCATTTATCCATATATGTCTTTATTTTTGTCATTTTAATGTATCATCAGTGTTTTCAGGAAGATTTCGGAGAGCAAAGCCCAGTTGTGTCAGAAGAGTTTGATGCTTTTAAAACATCCATCCATCCATTTTCTATACCGTCAGTCCGTTAATCGGGTAGCGGGTGGGCTGAAGCCTATCCCAGCAGTCATCGGGCGAAAGGCGAGGTACACCCTGGACAAGTCGCCAGTGCTTTTAAAACAATTTGCTAAAACATTTTTGAACTGCTCATCATGCAAACTCTTATTTATCACTGACCCAATATAACAGATCGTGGACCACTCTCACATTTTCTGGGATTGCCCGATACTGATTCCATTTTGGCAAGGGATCCAAGTGGAAATTCAAAACATTCTGAAAATAAAATGACCACTGAATCCTTTACATTATATACTTGGCTTGACTCCAGGGGGGCGATATAAGGAAGAGGAAAGCCCAATTATTACATATTCTCTTACTTGTGGCTAGGAAAATGATAACCCCGACCTGGCTCAAACCTCTGTCTCTCATCCTTCAACAATGGCGAGAAAGACTAACGCATGTTTATTTAATGGAAATGATTACCAATCATTTGCCATTTTGGATGGATAGATTCAATTCAATTCAATTTTATTTTATTTATATAGCGCCAGATTACAACAATTGTCATCTCAAGGCACTTAAGTAATATAGTCCAATTCAAGCCAATTGGAATTCAATTCATTGTAATCATAATCCAATTAATTCATATAGAGCCAATTCAAAAATTATCATTTTGGATCAGCTGGAGGCTTTTCAGAGAATATGTGGGACAGCCCAATAATAAGGAATTACAGTAGTCCAATCTTGAAGTAACAAATGCATGAACTAGTTTCTCTGCATCACCCTGAGACAGGATGTTCCTGATTTTAGCAATAGTACGAAGGTGAAAGAAGGCAGTCCTAGAAACCAGTTTTATATGTGCGTCAAATGATAAATTCTGGTCAAAAATAACTCCATTGTTCCTCACTGTAGAACTAGAAGCCAAGGAAATACCATCTAGAGTAACTATATAACTAGACAATTTCTCCCTGAAGCGCTCAGGTCCAAAGAGAACAACTTCAGTTTTGTCTGAATTTAAAAGCAGACAGTTCTGAGTCATCCAGGTCTTTATGTCTTTAAGACAGGCTTCTGGTCTGACCAACCTATTGGTTTCATCTGGTTTCATAGATAAGTACAGCTGAGTATCATCAGCATAACAATGGAAATATATGCCATGCTGTCTGATAATGTTACCTAATGGAAGCATGTATAAAGTAAAAAGAATCGGTCCAAGCACAGTGAGGAAGATTCTTCGTTTACAAGAACAAACTGGAATCTATCAGATGAATATGACTTAAACCAGCCTAATGCAGTTCCTTTAATCCCAATAACATGTTCAAGTCTCTGTAACAGAATGCTGTGATCGATCGTATCAAATATCAAATAGATGAATGAATTGGTCTGTTTTGTGTCTTCTGTCGATTGTACTTTCTACCCCTTATTTGGTGCTTGGTTCATGGGATATCAAATTGTGAAGTAGAGCTTGATGTGGGTTATGTAGGTTTGTTGAGACACCTTTTGTTCTTTGTCTGCCGTGTTTTGTTTTCAGTGTTTTGTTTTGTGTAGTTTTTTATAAGCATAATCACAAAGAATTAAAAAAAAAAAAGTATATATGAAAATCCATCCATTTTCTATACCGTCAATCCGATAATCGGGTAGCGGGTGGGCTGGTATATATGAAAATAAAAAATAAAAAAAAGAATCAATGTAAGCCTGAGATATGAGCTTAAAGAAATGGTGCAAATCTGAGCTCTCTCAGCTGGCTTTCAGTATGCCAGAAATAGACTACACATACTGCTTAATTACTAAGCAGTACAAGCTTAACAAGAAAGCACCAACATATCTGATACTGTTGGAAAGACCATGGTTTAAGCTTTATTTTGGTATGAAACATGTTGGGTTTATGTTGTGAGAAGCTGTCTAAAGATAAGTTAGACAGTAAATTTTGAGGCCATGACAAATGGGCTGAATTTGGCTTCCATTAATACTGGCTGCTTTCAGCTGTCTGAATGGCTATATCAACAATAATGGTATCTGAGGAAGGTCATGAGGTACCCTTTAAGAGGAATTCATATTTAAAAAAACTAATTAATGTGAGCCTGAGATATGAGGCTTAGGGGCCCGACAGCCAGCAGAATAGTTAATCCTCCTGGCCCCTCCCGCCCTGGGCAGGAAACAGGAGGGCCAGCCAACCATGTAGAACTGGGAGCGCGGCCCTCTGGGCAGCCTACATACCCAAAGAGCCCCGCCCACCAGATGCTACTCAGTGCAACCACCCCCCAAGACCTAATGTGTGTGTGTGTGTGTTTGATAAGTAGTAATGTCTAAGGTGTAATTAAAACAGGGGCAGGGAACTGCAGAGTGCAGTAACACCCCACAGAACACACACGCCCCCAAAACCCTACATGTGTGAGTGTGTGCTGTGTACAGGAGCCAGAAGGGATATAGACCGGGGGAGAGAAGCTCCCCCGAAGAGGGCAGCCAGAGACTGGCTGCAAAAGGCACCCCCATTACCTGGGACCCGCCCCAGGGCAGGAGGGCCTGATGTCCACCAAGCTCGGGCCCTGCAGTGACCATATTCGGGGAGCTACTGTACCCCCAGAAGGCACCCACCCGCCCCACCCCTCCAAAGGGGTTTGAAGTGCGTGTCTGGACATGTCCAGGCAGCGGCCGGAAAACTGAAGAAGAAAATAAGAACAAGATGCAGAACAGCACCAAATAAACCAAGAAACGAAAGAGCACCCCTGTGCCAGACGCTTCTTCTGTGAAGAAGTCAAAGTCTGCCTCGAGCGCAGAGGAGGTGGACAAAGAGGTGTTCTTTCTGCAGATACGTGGTCGTGAACGTTATGAGATGTTTAAAAGACTTAACAACGGCCTCGAGCTTCTGGACAAGGATGGCCATAAAACCAAGGCATCTGTCAAGCCCGAAGTAGCTGTACCGGCCAACAGAAAGAGGCTCCTACAGAGAGGAGAGAGGAGCGATAGCGACTGAGCATGAACTCAGACCTTTTCTTTTATCAAGCCATCTCGTCACCTTCGTTTTTTGAATTTCTGTTGGACTCCAGTTCACCTCCTTCCTCATAAAACAACCCAATTACTGTACAACATAGCACGTATCAATGATTTAATAAAGAAATAACCTAATCTAAAAACCTAAACTATCACCACCCTTTCTATAATTAGAAATGAAGTAATATCAACTCCACAGAGACAAAAAACAAGACAAAATACAAAACAAAATTACCCAATATTACCCCTATATTTCTAACTTAATTATTAGGCTTTTGAGAGAGAGTTTGAAGGTGACTGATAAAACTTTCTCCTTGTTTCTGTGGGCCACAGACAATGATTTCAGTTTTGTTTAGCTGGAGAAAATTGTTTTGCATCCACACACTGATCTGTTCAATGCAGTGACACAGACAGCAGAAGGTCAGAAAGCTGTTGGTACACAACTTTTTCTAGGACTTTGCCTAAGTATGGCAGGTTTGATATGGGCCGGTAGTTCAATTCAGTTTTAGCTATATAGCGCAAAATTACAACAATTGTCATCTCAAGGCACTTATATAATATAGTCCAATTCAAGCCAATTAGAATTCAATTAATTGTAATCATAACACAATGAAATCCATCCATCCATCCATTTCTATACCGTCAATCTGTTAATCGGGTAGCGGGTGGGCTGGAGCCTATCCCAGCAGTCATTGGGCGAAGGCGGGGTACACCCTGGACAGGTCGCCAGTCCATCACAGGGCCACATAGAGACAAATGAGACAAACAACCATGCACGCTCACACTCACTCCTACGGACAATTTGGAGTCACCAATTAACCTGACATGCATGTTTTTGGATGGTGGGAGGAAGCCGGAGTACCCGGAGAAGAACCCACGCATACACGGGGAGAACATGCAAACTCCACACAGAAAGGCCCCAGGCAGGGATCAAACCTGGAACCCTCTTGCTGTGAGGTGATGGTGCTAACCACCACACCACCGTGCGGCCCCAATGAAATCCAATAAATTAATTACAAAAGAATCCAATTCATTCATATAGAGCCAATTCAAAAAACAATATCCAAGCTAAGGAAACCAACAACTTGCACCGAAACTTGCCTTCAGTCCAATCTACCGTCCTGAGCGTGCCTGAGGCGACTGTGGAAAGGAAGGACTCCCTTTTAACAGGAAGAAACCTCTGGCAGAACCAGACTCAGGAAGGATGGCCATCCGCCTCGACCAGCTGGGGTCGTGAAGTGTAACTTTTTTTTCTTTTTTTAATCGTAAAGTTGAAATGTAACTCGCGTATCTTTGATTTAAAATGGGGAATGTTCAGTTTATATGCTAACATTCCCCATATCAGCAAAATTAAGCAGATTATCTCTGGTAGTAGGACAAAACATCACATTTCTTTCTATTTATCAATTTATTTAGTGATTTATTCAAGATTCAAAAATACTTTATTGTCATCACATTTTGAGGGCACAAAATGCAATGTAAATTTGTTGGTCTTCACTGCAGCAACGGTTTTGTCTCATTTGGGGAGTTTTGCTTAACGAGACATCGTGTAAGGAAGCTAATGATGACCTAAAACAAGTGAATTTAAATGAAAAAAAGTCTATTTAAAAAAAGAAGTCAAGTTGAAATGTAACTCGTGTGTGTATCTTTGATTTAAAATCATCATTAAAAAAAAGTCTAATTTGGGGAATGTTCAGTTTATATGCTGACATTCCCCATATCAGCAAAATTAAGCAGATTATCTCTGGTAGTAGTACAAAACATCACATTTCCTTCTACCAGTACTGAAAAAGAAGCAACAACTGACTCCAGCTTCCTTTCGTCACATGATGTTTACCGTGAATCAAACGTTTCACCCTCAATAACAAACAATGCTTCTACCAAGTTCTCTGTCTGGTTCTTTTACGGAGCATTATCATGCACCAAGGGGCTCGGGAAAGGAGTGTGTGACCGAGAAGGGGTGCTTAAGTGTGGGGCAGCTTTCCAGGCCAGAGAGCCTGATTCTTTTACGGAGAATTATGAAGCACCGAGGGGCTCGGGACAGGAGTGTGTGACCGAGGAGGGTTGCTTAAGTATGGGGCAGCTTTCCAGCCCAGGGAGCCTGGAATAATACCAGGGACAGGAGCAAAAGTCAGAACAAATGACAGAGTCCAAAGTAGTACCATGGTCACAAGTAGAAACTCAGAAAAATGACAGAATGTCCAAAACTACCAGGACCGCCAGCCGAAAAAACTCTTTTTTAGTCTTTTTTTTAGACAAGAGAAGGGAGGAGTAAGGCCAGGTCAGGGAAGATTGCCTCGCTTTGTCTCCACTGGACTTTGTGTTACTTGGAGCGAGCAGCGCTGCCCCCTGTGCTCCATCTTCCTTCTGATGGCTAGAGCTGCCCTGGTTCACATGAAGGTACACATGCCGTAGCGCTTTTATTACCTATGTGCCCGTCGTTCAGGCACCTTCAAGTCACTGGAATGTCCTGGGTGTCCAGGTGAGTCCAATTCGGGGCATCCTCAAGCCCCGTCTTGTGGCCTCCCTGAGTGATATGCTTGTAAACATTTCTGGAGCCCCACTCAAACCTTTTCAGAAGGTAGAGCTTCTCAGGATGTTTGGTTTGCTCAGGTTAGTGTACCTGGTGGACCATGCATTGGTTGGTCCTGCTCTCCTTGGCGAGTGCGATAGGAGAGTCAGGAAAGCGGTTAAACAATGGCTACATCTGGAGCTCTTCACGACGGATGGGGCACTATACTTGAGACATAAGGACGGTGGCTTTGTCCTGCGCCGCCTCGAGAAACTGGTGCCCTCTATCCAGGTGAGGCAGTTACTAGATATGCGGAGGTCCAAAGACGAGCGGACCAGAGAGTTGGCATGGGTGTTTATCTCGGACAAAACACTAAAGACATTGTAGCAAAGGTTGACTGGAGAGTATGCGGCTGGTGCGCTGGACTTGGCCTCCATTTATATGCATAAGGTCTTTACTGCGGTGTGGAGGCAGGGAGAGTTTGAGAAATGGTGCAGGTTGTGCAATGGCTGTAAGGAAACCTTGGGCCATTAGATCACTAAGTGAGTGACCCTTAAGGCTAACAGAATGGCTAGTCACAATAAGATTTGCGTCTTCTTGTCAAACATCGCTTCCAGTGAGGGCTGAACGGTGTATCAGGAAAAATGACTGATTGCTGCTGATGGATAGGTGGGCATACCTGACATTGTTGCTGTAAAGGGCAGCGAACTTGTCATGATTTGCTTTGAAACGTCTTTGGCTGTGCTTGAAGAAGCTGCTGCTAAGAAGCAGGAGACGTATCGGAAGTTTGCTAGTGCTGTTATTAAATGCCATGAGGGCGTTCAGGGCGTATCCTTCTTCGGCTTCCCCGTTGGTGCACGGGGCAAATGCATAGTGCCAACTCCGAGGTCCTCCGGAGACTGGGCCTTCAGAAGTCAACACAGATCGGTGTTGCCAAGTGCATGAGTCTCCTTACCTTGTGTATGACGATCAGAACAGTTAAAGTCTTCTGGACTACTGTTCATGATCTTTGAAGTATGGTATGAATCGATAAGTTACTTTCTCCTGTAGCGAACTAGTATCATGTTGTCTCCGGTCCCCTCCCCTTGGTTTATCCGGTTGGCTCTTCTACTGGGTGCGGGGGCGGGGGTTTGTCCGTTGACCGTTGCGTCATTCTGCCCATTGGCGCTGTGGTTGTCAGCCCCCTCCCGCGCTCCTTGGGGCGGCCGGGCGTGGTTGCCTGGGGCTCACACTTCGGTGTGTAACGGTAAGGGTGGTGGTGGCAGAAAGTTCCGGTCCTGGTTCTTGGGTCTCCCCTCGCAGGGTTCCGTGGTGCCAGGGCAGTGTGTTCGTTGAACGTTGTCGTAGTGGGCCTGTTTAACAGGTCCCACGGTGCTGCGGCCCTCGGTGCTTCGCCTCGTGCTCCTGCGGTTGCCTGGGGGAGGTCTCCGGGGACACACGATGGGTGTATGGAATGAGGTAGTGACGCAGCTCCTTGGGCTGGGCTTACCCAGCAACCTTCAATGTAGACCACGATTGGTTATCTGGTGCTGTGTGGCTTTGGGGGTCTCAGCCTCAAAGAGGGATGAAGCGGCTGGTTGCCTTGTGGCATTCTTTCGGACTTTTTCCCACAATAGTAAAAATCACATGCGGTCTCTGTGCCTGTCATTTTGCACCACTCTTGTCTTAGAAGGTGTCACAGACAACGGGAGTCTATAAAAAACTCGGAATGTAAGGTAAACCCGGATGCCTATTTTGGTGTCTGTGTCCGGGACCCTGAGGGGTTTTTGGGATCGGTGCGTTGGAATACCCCTCATGGTCCAGGGTATGCAGAGAGCACGGAGCTTGTTTCTTTTCTTTTTTTTTCTAAGTGTTCTATAGTACCAGGGGCCTGGAGCTCTGGCGGGTGTGGACAGAGGTGTCTGTCCGAGGAAGGAGGCTTAAGTGTGGGTGAACGGGGCCGGCCAGTGGGGCCTGGAGTCTGGTACTTTTACAATGTATTATAAAGTGCCAGGGGGCTCGGATGGCAGTGTGTGACCGGTTAGCAGAGCTTAAGTGTGGGGCAGGCTGCCAGGCTCGGGAGCCTCGATACCTGGTTCTTTTTACAAGTACCAGTGGGGCTCGAACTGGAGTGTGTGACCAGTGAGGGGTACTTAATCTTGGATGAGAGTGCCAGGGTGCCTGGTTCTTTTTCAAAGTGTTCTATAGTACCAGGGGCGCGGAGCTCCGGTGGGTGCGGATGGAGGTCTCTGTCCGAGGAGGGGTGCTTAAGTGTGGGTGAACAGAGCTCCAGCCCCAGGTACTTTTCTGAGCCACGAAGAACATCTCCTGATATCGGGCTTGGGGTCAATTCGATAGCTTCTGTTTTCTAAAAGGTGGGTTTCTGAAATCGGGCAGACAGTAATTTCGTTTGGTACTTTTGGACACGCTGTTGGGACGGCAAACCCAAACATGAGTGTACAGATAAGGGTGAAGGACACAGCAGAGAGGCAAACAGAGACCAGTGTAAACTCCACAAAGCTCGCTCTAGTTAATATTACATCTCTGTCCAATAAGTCACTGTTAGTTAATGACTTCATAATTTCACACAGTTTAGATTTTCTTTTCCTGACAGAAAAATGGTTAACAGAGAGGGCAAGTGCTACTGTTCTTAATGAAACAGCACCCCAAATTTTAGTTTCATGGATAAATGCCAAAATTGGAGGAAAGGTGGGGAGAAGCTGCCTTTTTTAAAGATACATTCCAGTGTAAAGAGATCTCAATCCGTGATTTCACTTCTTTTGAATATCTTAGTTTTATTTTAAACTGTGCTGGACATGTTTGGTTTGAGGAAACATGTAACAGAACCGACCCACCTTCGAGGTCACACTCTGGACCTGGTCATTTCTAAAGGTGTTGATATTTCTTCTGTTGTTATTGATTTGGCCTTGTCTGACCATTTCTGTATTTTATTTGATTTATTGATTACTCAGAATGTTCAAACAACCAGCTTCTCAGTTAAGAAGAGGTACATTAATGAGAAAACAAGTGCTCAGTTTATGGAGGCCATAGCTATGTCACCAACAGTGAGCACACAGTCGGTTGACGGACTGCTAGATCATTTCAATTTAAAAACTTTGAATGTAATGGAAGCATTTGCACTGATAAGAATCAAGAGCACCTTGAGCAAAAAGAAAACACCATGGAGAAACACCACAACGGTCAAAAACCTGAAAACAGAATGCAGGAAAGCTGAACATAAGTGGAGGAAAACAAAGCTTCAGATTCACAATGAGCTGTACAAACAAAGCCTGCGTAGTTATAACAATGAGCTGTGCGAGGCCAGAGAGCTGCAATTTTCTGAACCGATTAATAAGAATGTCAACTATTCTCGAACTCTGTTTGCTATGGTTGAAAAACTCACAAATTCTCCGAAAAAGTTAAACCCAGACCTCTTCCCCACTGAGAAATGCAACAAATTTGCCAACTTTTTTAGCCAAAAAATCAAAACAATTAGACAAAACATTCACGCCACACAGACTAACAAGAAAACTAATCTGTGTCTAAAACCTAGAAATAACTCTGACTTTATGTCACAATTTAATATTGTTGATTTAAAAATCCTGGAGGAAACAGTTCAGCATCTGAAATCAACAACTTGTACTCTGGACATAATACCATCTGACTTTTTAAATACTGTTTTTACCTCGGTAGAAAGTGATCTCCTACAAATAGTTAACAGCTCACTGGCATCAGGCATTTTTCCCAAGTCGCTGAAGACAGCTGCCATTTAGCCATTCCCAAAGAAGAGAACTCTAGACACCTCTGTGATGAATAACTACAGACCTGTCTCTAACCTCTCTTTTATATGCGAGATTATTGAGAAAGTTATATTTAACCAGCTCAACAACTTTCTGAATCAAAGCGGAAGTCTTGATAACTTTCAATCAAGCTTTCGACGTCATCACATCACTGAAAAAGCTCTGGTAAAAGTGTTAAACTACATTAGGTTGAATATTGATTCTGGTTATGTTTCAGTCCTGGTTCTGTTAGATCTCAGTGCTGCGTTTGATACTGTAAATCATAGAATCCTGTTGCGCAGGCTATAAAACTGGATTGTACTTTCTGGAGCAGTCCTTAACTGGTTCAGGTCCTATTTAGAAGGCCGGAGTTATTTTGTTATTATTGGCAGCTATAAATCTGAGCGTGTGGTCATGACTTGTGGAGTCCCCCAGGGGTCAATTCTTGGACCTCTTCTGTTTAACTTGCATATGCTCCATTTGGGTCAGATATTGCAGAACTTTAACATCAATTATCACAATTATGCAGACAATACACAACTTTATGTGTCTCTGTCACCAAACGACTTCAGCCCAGCAGACGTACTGTGTCAGTGTCTGGAGGAAATAAACTCCTGGATGGAGGAAATACACTCAGATTTATAAATATGTTTGGATTGATTTGTGATTTTAATATTAGTTTAAATCCTTTTGTTTTGTTTAGTCACAAATCAGTCCAAACATATGTATAAATCTATTTTGCTAATATGAGACATTTTTTAATGATGCCATTAAAGATACACACACACAACCAACACATTTTGAAACACACAAACAACCAAAAACACCTTAGAAGAAAGCCTAGTTGAAATGTAACTTGTGTGTATATCTTTCATGGCATCACTAAATATGTCTCTGTGGTGGAAATTTAGTAACGCACAGTTATTTTCTTCTGAGGAGATAAGAGGCTTTAATAATAATATCTTGCAAGAGAGAACAACACAGTACAGAATACAGAGTTGTTCTGCCCACTGAAGCAAAAACACACAGTTATATTGCCCGCTCATCATATCATCTGTCTTTGGGTATAGTTGATTGTTCTTCTAACTTTCCTCCCCAACCATCAGCTGAGGTTACCCAGACACAGTCGAGAGATGACCATGGCCTGCACTAGGAGTTGGGTGGCATGTTGGGTTAGGTATGGTCTGATCTTTCTTATGTTTAGTAATGCAAAGCGGCATGAACGAGAAACCGAGGTAACGTGTTCTTTGAAGGTTAGTTGGTCATCAATCATGACACCCAAGTTTCTAGCAACCTTTGATGGTGCAAGAGATAGGGATTCAGTTTGGATGCAGATGCTGTGGTGTATGGTTGGTTTGGCTGGGAAGACCAGCAGTTCAGTTTTTGGGAGGTTAAGTTGGAGGTGATGGGCTTTCATCCATGTTGATATGTCAGAGAGACAGTCTGAGATTCGGGCTGAGACCGTGTGGTCGTCAGGTGGGAATGGCAGATAGAGCTAGGTATCATCAGCATAACATTGGTATGAGAAGCCATGTGATCGGATGATCTGTCCCAATGAGTTGGTGTATATGGCAAAGAGAAGAGGTCCCAGTACTGAACCTTGGGGAACCCCTGTGGCGAGGTGGTGCGCTGCATAGAAGTGGGAGCAGAGAGACCGGCCGATAATTCTCCACATGAGTTGGAGGGAGGTGAAGGTTTCTTCAGCAGCGGTGTAACCTGAGCTTGCTTGAATGTGGTAGGAAATGTGCCCAACGTCAGTGAAGCCTTAATCACATGCGTGAATGCTGCAGTTACAGTAGGAGCAATGGATTGGAAAAGATTAGTGGGAACGGGGTTCAGCGGGCATGTAGTAGGACGGCTACATGTGAGAAGTTTAAACACACTGCTCTGAGCGAGAGGGGTAAATGGGATAAATGGTTCGGTAAACTATTTGCTTATAGCTGCCACTTTGTCAGTAAAAAAAATTAGGCAAAGGTGTCTGCTGTTAGATTGGTAGCAGGTGGCGGAGGCGGAGGATTAAGTAGAGTTTTGAAGGTGGAAAAAAGTTTCCGGGTGTCAGTAGTACTATGAATCTTGTTAATGTAGAAAGACTTTTTTGCATCAGTAACACTGGATGCGAATGATGACAGTAGCGCCTGGAGTTTAGCTAGATCTGCAGGATCTTTTGACTTGTGCCTTTTCCTTTAGGCAGCTCTGAGATTGTTGCGCAACGCTCGGAAAGTATCACTAAGCCAGGGGTGAGACTGGGAGGATTGACTATCCATAGAGGACACAGACTATCCAGAGATAAGCTCAGTGTAGAGCAAAGGGACTCCGTGGCATCATTAACCTGAAGGGATTATGTGCTGGAGGTTGGAAGAGCAGAGGCAACAATGGAGGAGAACCGGGTGGGCGACAAGTTGCGGAAATTGCGGCGGAAGGAAACCATAGGAATAGAGGCAGATGGTCTTCTCGGGGTAGATGGTCTTCACTCTGAACTGAATGAAATATTGGTCACAAAAGTACAGAGGTGTGGCACAGTTTCTTGAGAAAATGAGATCTAGCACTTTGCCAGCTTTATGGGTTGGAGGACTGCTGAGCAGTTGTAGCTCAAATGAGTGCATTAGTGTCAGAAAATCTGAAGAGTTACGACTGTCAAGGTGGCTGTTCATTTCACCAAGGATCATTATGGGACAGTCATGTTCCGGGATAGAAGAGAGCAAGGTGCCTAGTTCATCTAGAAAGTCACAGAGTTGTCCTGGTGGGCGATATACGACAATCATATAGATTTTGACAGGTGCAGTTACAAAGATGGCATGGTATTCAAAGGTATTGAATTTAGCATAAGGTAGCAGTTGGTTGTATTTCCATTTGTCCCGTTCCACCACCTCTCCCAGATGTACGAGAGGTGTGGAAGAATGAGTGGTTGGTTGAAAGTGCAGACAACAGGAATGGGATTGAGGCACATTTTAAAGCAGGTGGTGAGGCCAGAGCGACATGGATGAGGCAAGTTAGACAGGTTTGCCTTGTTCAGATTTTAGAGGAAGCACTAGAATATAGATTTGTTGATAGACATTCATTTATTTTTTCTTTCAATCGGCTTTAAAGTGAATACTAACTGAGAAAAGAAAAAGGTGAACAGTTTTAGAAGCTTGGTTCAAGAGCAAAACTTGGTTTATGGTCAGCTGAGTGTCATAACAGAGTAGTAAAGGGCTTCATCAAACATTTAAAAAATATTTAGATTGTTAGGATATCCAGAATTTATAAGAATGGTGGTGATTGCTCTTATTTTTAATCTTATTTTCTAGTACCTTGTGGTCTGTTTCATGAATTTAAGGGGCTAAAAAGTTTTGTTCTTGTTTTTCTATGATTAACCAAATGTATATGAGAGTCCAAACAGACAGAAGGCTATGCCCGAGTACACTCTGCCTCTTTTAAATGATCAGAGGCAGAGTTCAACTAGTTTAAAGTAATATTGCCACACAGAGATTGGGTTTAGGCCACATATACCCAGAATGACATCAAGAAATATAGGAAATATTAAACATTCATACACAGATTTGTGAATACATGTAGAGGAGTGAGTTATGATCAGTTGAGTAATGAAGGTTCAACTATTCTGGGAAATAGGTTCTGTTCCCAGCATCATGATAGGCTGTGCTGATATAAAAAGTTTAGCTAATACATTAGAATTGTTTTACTATTTTCATATGTATGTACAATGAAGAATTAATTGCTGCTGATAAATGCAAAGAAGAACAGCTTACACAGACGCTCACATATAGACTACTGAATGCAATGAAGAACTGCTTATGTGGTAAAGTTCAATGTTAGTGTGTAATATTCAATTAGGATCTGCAAAACAGTGAAGTTAAAAAATGAATGAGTCCATAGTTAGTATGTGAAGACTACAGGAATAAAGACTACAGGGTGTACGTTAAAACAGAGATGAGAAAATTGCGATAAATAATTGTTTGTTTGTTTGTATGTATGTATATGAATGTTATGTGTGTGAACTGTGTTAAGTTGTAGTTACTCAGTAGTGTCTCAGTGAAACAACAGATGGCTGAAACCTTGCGGTGACAACAAAAGCAGTGTTCCGCTGATCGGACCAGTTGCTCGAGTGTACTCCACACAAACTGGATGGCTACTAAAGGGATTGAAAATAATACTTGTTTTAAAGCAAACAGGACATGGTGTTGGAAGAATACTAAATACTTAGACAGATGGGAAAAGAAGTGTAGTTTTGTAGAAAATCACAAAATTATTACACAAAATTAGTGAAATCAATTGAAGAATGCCTTTCTGAAGAGCCGTTTACCAAAGATGAGCAGCTTTGTGACCAAGCACATGGCAGATCACTGTACTGCCAAAATTATCTAATTTAATGGGTTGGTTTAGACATGCATAACAGCATTTTAAGAACAAAGAGAGAAACAAAAAGGGACCAAGCTTTATGGTGGAAGGTGATGTATAAACAACTGTGTATGTGATGAAAGAGAGACCATTTGAAGTTGTTCGCAGCACAGGGACAGCAGTTCAAGTTAGAGGATCTCCCACGTGGTATCACCTATCACAATGTGTCAAGGCACCAAAAGAAGAACAAAACACCAAATTCAAGGAGAAAGAGACAAAGACTCCGGTGGATCAAGAGAGAAGACTGACAAACCAGAAACACAAAAGCTCAATTTCAAGATCCAGAAGAAGAGGCTAACAATGCCGTGAACACTTACGATGCTGGGGATGATGCCAGTGAGAACCTACCAGTCGATGGACAGAGAAAAAGATTCAGTGTCATCAATCTGCAACACGTGCCATGAACAACGGTGGCCTCCCCTCCGGAAGGCGATCCAACAAAGACTCGATGACAACACTTTGAGAAGGACAAGAGAGCCAGTTGTACCAAGGAGACCAAGGTCAGTCCGTAAAACGACCAAGCCCAAGTGTTACGAGAATCGCAGTTGAAGCAACCCTAGGTAAGTCAGTTCAACTCTCATGCCAATGCCCAGCATGGAATCTTGACAGACTTCTTTGAGTGCAGTGGAAAGACAACTACGGAAGATTTATCAAACAGCTCCTCTCCAGTCAAGTATGCACTGCTTAGTGATGTTAGGAGATTGCAAAAGAAAAGGGGACTGCAGTCTTTATAGTCTCTATAAGTGTATATATTATGACCCCCAACCTGCAACAGACTTGAAACCAAAGTTGAAATGGTGGTTTTTAGTAGTAATTAATAGCAGCTATGATACAAAGCTGGGACTTTTTGAAGAAATACCACCATTAAACATCTCAACATTATTTCTGCCACCGACCCCTGCATCCAGATGGGGAACAACTGAGGGAATTAATACCTCAACAGCAGGTACTAAACAGGTTATCACTTCAATGAGGGCCAAAGCCTCAAGAGAGGGGGCGAACATAGAATCCTCTACGATTAAAACATCTCTGGGAACTGTGACAACAACAACGATTACCTCAAACAGTCTGTTGATGTTTTTGTGTGTACTACGATACAATCGACCCAACCACCAGGATTGGAGGATATGGTGCCATCAGGTACCATTGGTGAGTAAACAGGCAGAGAATACCATACCAGTCTTACCCCAGTCTTGGGCTTGGGATCATATCAAACGTATTTAATATTATCGCAGGTCGCAGTGATGTAACACAATCAACAAGCAATAGATGAGCACTGACCAAATCAGAAACAGATAAGCAGACAGTCAATAACAAACATGTTGGCGGACTTAGAAGAACGAGCGACAAGCAGGCGACAATGAACTGTCCAAAAGGAGGAACAACTGGTGGAGCTTTTTGTTGGGTTTTTCACTACAAACCACTGCACAGACAAGAGCAGCTGTAGCTAAAAGCTTCTCCTCCATTTTTGTAAAACTTCTGCTGTGCATGATGGGGAAAAAATTGCATGATTTGAAAAAATCTAAAAAATCTAGTTGTAGTCTTGTAAATAGTGACCCTACAAGATTCACAGTCTTTGTAAAATCTTTAGTCTGAGGCTAGTCGGGGACTAAAAACTGTAAACACTAGTCTTTAGATGTGAGCTGATAGTCTTTCAGAGTCTTTTCTAAGTCTTTTCCAAAGTCTTCTGGTGTGTGGGTAGCATAAAGGGTGAAAAGGAATGGATATGCCAGCTTAATTAGAACCTTTAATTGAATTGTGAAACTAGGACAGTTGAAGAGCATTTCAACACAGAGATGAACAGTTCTCGTGAAAAAGGTCAAAGGTTAACAGCATTATGGCAATAATCGTGCAGCAGGAGTAGACTGCTATTTTTGTAAACCCTATTTTCTCCTGTTTATGTTGCTACAGGGAGGTAATATGATTGTATTTTTGTTGGCATTCTTTTGGTCAGAAAAGTTGCCTGTATACAAAATAGACCTGTTTTGTTTGTTGTTTCAGCGTGCTGCTCAGGTATAACTTATGTAATCAAGAAGTCTTTCCTGATTACAGTCTTTGTAGGATTTAATTTTAACCATAGCTTATTACAGTTTAAATCACAAATCAATCCTAAGATGGCATAAATCTATCTGAACAAACAATCAGTCAAATATTTCTTTAAAAACTACTATATTTCACCCTTTGTTCATACATAAGAGAATTGGTCCCCAGTCATCTTTGACTCCAGCTCCAGACATATTTTAGGTAAGCTAATAATGACCTAAAACAAGTTAATTTAAACGAAAAAAAAGTCTATTTATAAAAAGAAGCCTAGTTGAAATGTAACTTGTGTGTACATCTTTGATGACATGATTAAAAAATGTCTCATCACAAATCAGTCCTTACATGTATGTATAAATTTATCTGAACAATCTTCTGTTACAGCAGAAAGTAATCTCAATTCCCTTTTTAAAAGTAAAAAGGTAGGTGGAGCCCAGATGAAATATAGCTCACCATCATGTGGTCAGAGCAAGTACTGCAGGTCCAGCAATTTTTTTTTGTAATAAAGCCATACTATTATTTGAGTTAAATGTTTATCTGCAGTATGAGACTGATTTTTAAACATATATGTAGAATTACTCCTTTTGTGATAAACAGTTTACTGGCCTGTACACTGTTCTCAGGCCTGGTCAGCACATGTGCTGGAGAAGATTTTTTTTTTTACCTTAAATTGAAAAAAAAAAAAATAAAGTAAGCTCAAAATAAAATTACTCTACTGGGACGACTTCATCCACACGCCCCCCTGGAGCACAGATTATTTACTCCTTGCTCTGTGACAGTCGGCTAACCTCACACGGAGTTTGCTACTGCTAGTTTTGTGCAACATGGCAGGATATTTATCAGATTTTGACAACGTGAGAGACGACTTTGAGTAAGATGGACGTTCTTACCAGAGGGAATAAGCTGTTCTGCAGCCATGTGTGTCGATGAAGTCGTCCCAGTAGAGGTGTGTGTTTAATTCCCTCCGTTAGCTCTCCTGTAGCTGGAAGTAGCCACATAACAGTAGCTATGTGCTAACAGAGCAATAGTACGTGTTTGTGCATTCATTCGGCTTAAAGTATTGGTGAAATAAAGACAATGCCTTGTTTAGAGTCTGTATTGTCTATGCCCTGCTCTTTCCGGTTAAATGGACATACACGGGTCTCGAGTGATCTAAATATCTTCCGAAGGACGCCGACTTTCGCCAAACTGTTCTCGGTGAGTAGATAAACGTATTTCATGCCAGAAAAAAATTTCTTTGATCTCTTCATAGATGTCTTCTTTGCTTCATCAGTGCAGAGCCAACCCCTCAGATGCCTCAAAGTTCTCGCAAGATGACAACACATAAAGAGGATCAGGACCAGAGTAAGTTCAGTTAATATGCTGACATTTCCCGTATGTGTCCACTTCACATACATTAACATAGGCCTGCATGTAAAATTTACTGGTTGTATAGCTTTTGGAAGATGTTACGTCTTGTAAAGGCTTAAGCATCACAGACGTCCAACTGCCTTTAATTAGAAAATAAAGAAAACAAAAATGAAGCCCTGCAGTGTCCCTTTTGTGACACTGTATTGTTCAGTGGGTTTGTTTTTATATTCGTACAATGCATTTTCAAACACTGACCATTGTTCTCTAAAGTGGCCTGACAACGGGCACGCTGTGGTCAATACCCCATGATCTCTACCCCAGATCTGTCGTACGAGAAGGAGCCACAGGCAGGGAGGGCAGGCAGGTGCCATAAATCTGCCTGCCGACATCTCCCAAGAAAACCAACCTTGCCCAGGCCAAGGTGGAAAGAATTAATAGGAGGCCCCTCAGCCCTCTGGGAAGGAAAAGAATGCGATCGCCCTCACCAAGGGCATGGGTCATCCTGTATATACAGTATAGACTGATATTTACAATTTCAGATGTGACTTTTACCATAAGATGTTTGATAAGAGTTAAAGCTTCATCTTCAAGCATAAGGTGGGTTTTACTACACGAGCCGGTGGTAAAGGGTTACATTAGAAGCAAAACTGTTACCAAAGTCTGTGATTTGGAGGATGCCACACGTGGAATACTTTAAACAGCAGGGTCACACTTCACTGACATGGGTGTTTCTGTTTATGAATGCTCATGGTATGAGTAGGGCTGGGTATCAATCAAAATACTGGTACCAATACCGATACCTTCACTTCGATAAAGGTTCCTGAACTATACTTTTTTCTATACCAATTTTATAATATCAATTCTAACAAAAAGGAAATTACAATTGTCATAACAGTACAAATCTTCAGTTTTATTTTTCAGTTCAGTATTTCAATTTCCCAGAGGGAACCTCCCAAAGGGATTAATAAAGTCTATTTTGTCACGGTTTATTTTCTGTTCCATGTCTTGTCTTGTCATTTCCTGTTTTATTTTGAAAAGTCACTAACCTTGTCCTCTCGTTTCAGGTAACTTGCCCTTCCTCCCGTGTCATGCGTCTGATTGTCTTCCCTGATTCCAAGTGTTTCCTCCTGTTCCCCTTGGTCCCTCGTGTGTTTAAATAGTCTGCGTTTCCCTTGTCTTGTCGCCAGTATGTTGTCTCATTGTGAGCTTCATTACCAGCCATTTGTCTCGTCTTGTACCGTTCCATGTTCCATGACTCCTCAAGCCTGCAGTGAGCGACTCTCCTGTAGTGCACCTTGTTTTGTAATTCTTGTTCCATAGCCTTAGTGTATTTATCTTAACGGTAAGTTTCATACCTTTGTTTTTCCTCCGTTTTCAAGGAATGATTTTTCGTTGTTAACCATTCATAGTCACCTCCGTTAAAGGAGAGCTTTTAGTTAAAGTTAAAGTTTCATAGAGCCTATGTTTTGTTAAGAGTGCGCCTTTGTTTTATTCCGCCTCATTTTGAGAGCGTGACTTTGCTTTGGTAAGTGTTGATAGCTTTTGGTTTTCCTCCCAGTTTTGCATTTCACAGCTTTTCTTTTGCGCTGCCGGGAGAGCGCCCTGCAGTGCTGTGATCTATCCTGTGTTTATCTAAATAAATCCTCTTTGAAACCACACGACCCTGCATCTGCGTCCTGAATCCCTCTGGTATCCTGACATATTTAATGATTAATAAAGTCTATTTTTCCAATCCCTTTTCCGATTGAAAAACTGCTTGGATTGAAAAACTGTTTTCCAGTGCAAAACAGGTGACAAGTTGGTGTCTAATACTATCCTACACACTGATGATACTCTTCACTTCACATTTTTTCTCCAGAAAAGTCAACATGTCTGCTTTCTGCACATATGAAGTTGCAGTAACATTGAGATTACTGCAGGATTTTGCTGAATGTTAATTTACATGATAAAATGCCACACACTGTGCCGTCCTCGGTACTCTTTGATGAAGCCAAGTCCAGTGGTGGAGATTTTGAATTATGCCGCTCGGGCTCTGTAGCGTCTACAGGCTGTTTGTCTTCTTTCTGAATTTTTTCACTTTTGGTTTTGCATTTTTTTTCTCTTTTTTGTAGTTTCCTGCCATCATCCAGCTTCAGCTCCTTTTAAAAATAGGTCAAGAGGAGGATGGTTGCGATCTGCCTTTATTCAGTAAAACATAGAGCAACTTTCTGCTCTTAAATTGATTTTGTGGACGGTCAAATAATTCACTGTAGTAGTCATGTTGGTGTCCTAAGCAGTGATGACTTTTACTTTTTGGCATATGTTGCATCATGCACTATTGACATCAATCTTGGTGAAATGGAGCCACGCTTTACACTTCGGTGGTATTGTTTAACTGGTTTGGCGACACACACAACTACAATTCCAAACTCTGTCGGTGGGCATAACCATATTTTCCTGCATGCGGCAAAGTGTAACATTAATACAGCCAATCAAGGGTAGCATGATCAGTTCTTGATCACGTAATAAAGCTCTGGGTACAGAAACTTGGCACTGAAAGACGAGGCATGTTTTGATACTCAATACTACTGAAGCATTTCAGTCGGTGCCTTAAAAAAACCGAAGTTCGGTACCCAGCCCTGAGAAACTCTATTGTTATAATTGTGAGAATGCTGATTAAGCATTTGGTGTTTTTAACTTTTATAGTTTTTTAAATATTAAGATATTTGTGCAAATTATTCACCCTTAAAAAGTAATGGTAAATCCTTTCAAATCATTCAAAAAGCTTCCTCCTCTTTCAAGCTTAACTACTTCCGCATACTTTCAGCTAGAGACACCACTCAAACTTTAAAATGTTCACAAGACATTCAGCTATCACTGAGTGTTGCAGCTTTTTAATTTTATTTTGCCAAATTTGAACTATCACAGTTTAAAAATTTAGTAAAATCCTTGATGATTTCTGAATTTACAATGCATTCCAATGACACGGAATGTTCATATGTTGAGTGGAGGCTCCAACTGGCAGAGTGGAAGAATACAGAAAGTTTTTCAGCTGTCACTGTTTCCAACATCTTTAAGCCACTGAAACAATTTTAGCATTAAAACGTAGGCAATTTTGTCCTTTTTCAGCCAATGTAACTTTCATAGCAGAAACATGGGAACATTTAGCAGAAAATTATTTGCTGGAGTTTGAAAAGGCCTGAAATGCATTTTTTAAAGGAGCTGGAGCTGTATGAAGCAGAAAAGTACAGAAAAGAGAAGAAACATGCAAAAAGGATTGGCAGTTGGAAAGTACTGGTGTGATTCAGAGGCTTCTAATTCAAAGAGTGAATTCCTGAAGGCAGTGTTTCTCTTCTTTCTGAATTTATTCACCTTTTGTTTTGCATTTTTCTTCTTTTTTCTGTACTTTTCTGACTTCATCTAGCTCCAGCTCCTTTCAAAAATACATTTCAGGCCTTTTGAAACTTCAGCAAATGACTTTCTATTAAATTTTCAAATTTTTTCCTACCCTATCTAGCTACAGGTCCTTTCACAAATACATTTCAGGCCTTTTGAAACTCCAGCAAATCATTTTCTGCTAAATTTTCACATTTTTCTGCTGTGTTTCTCTTATTTCTGAATTTTTTCACTAGTTTTCTGCCATCATCCAGCTTCAACTCCTTTCAAAAATACAAGGTCAAGATAAAGGTTTCTTTATTTGTTTCCATTCCAGAAATTTGTCTTGGACAAAAGAGCACTGTTGCAGTGCAATACAAAAGGGAAAACACTAAAAACATATGTATAGACCCACACTCAAAAACTCATAATAAATACACTTAAAACAATCTGACACGATGTGCAAAATACATTCAGAAAAATACACCCATATGCCATTACCTCGGCCTCATTTGCCTCTTCCTTTTCTTTTCTTCCTCCCCTAGCTGCTTGTTATAGAGCTTAATGGATAGGGAGATAAATGAGTATTTGAGGTGATTGTGTTTACGGAGTGGAAACCTGTACCTTCTTCCTGACTTTAATAATGTGTATTCCGGAGTGTGCACATGTGATGTGTCAGTGAGGATGTTTTTGGCCTGCTTGATAGCAGCCTGCTCAAAAATGTCTTGTGGAGAGGAAAGGGCAGGTGGGCCCATGATCTTAGAAGCTGTCTTCACCAGGGAGTTGATCTGAGATCTGCATTTGACTTTGAGGTTACCAAACCAGCAGGTGATACCATACCTGATTATGGAGTCTATTGTTGCTCTGTAGAAAATGGCCATAACATGTCTACATACGCCAAACAGCTGGGGTTGTCTCAGAAAATGGAGGCACTGATGAACCCTGGTAAAGACCTTTTCCACCTGTGTGCCAGCTGAAGTCACTATCAATGTGCACACCAAGATATTTAAATGATGTGATCTGGTTGATGGAGTTACCATGTATGCTCACAGGACTCCAATCACCAACTGAATTGGGTTCCAGCAACATCGTCTCCTCCTTCTTTTGTTTTTAACCAAGTCTTCAACCAAGACTTCTACAACATTAGGTTCCGAAAACCGGAAAAAAGGTCGAAAATTTGCGTACTTATCACTCGGCTATACTTTATCGTAGAGACATCATTCAAACTTTCAAAGACTCAGGCTGATGGGTACTAAGCGCCCGTACAACCTCATTATGCGAATTAATACATTTTTTGAGATTTTGAATTTTTTTAAAACGGCATTTTGACTTTGGACGCTTGTTGCTAGGCAACAGGTACATTATTAATATATTCCATGACTCGCCCCACTATGGACTACAACATATTTAAATATCATGAAGCTGTGGTTAATTTATTTTTTTTGTCATCCCAATGCATTTCTATGAGGATTCTGAACATTTTGTTACCACGAAAATGAAAAAAAATGACTCTGTTAATTCGGCCCAAACCGCAACTCGCAACCCACGCAATGCATACATCAGTACGTGCATCTCCATCGTGTCGCGACGGGCCTTGCTTTTCTCAATCAAAAGCGTTACCATGGTAACGGTAGATGCCAGGAAGCGAATAAATTTGGACGTTTATTGCCTGGCTGAACTTTATCGTAGAGACATCATTCATGCGTTCCAACACTTGGGTCGCTTTGTACTAAATGGTTATTAAGCCTCATTACACTAGGTGTTACGGTTTGTGCGATAGCTAACTTTAAATTAAAAGAAAGTGTAAATTTGATTTTGGATGCTTGTTGCTAGTGTTACAGCCCGGCTCAAGGACTGTAACCAAGGACGGGAGAGGAGACGAGGTTGCAACAAAAGTAATACATTTATTAATAAAAAGAAGACAAAAGATCAGTATCAGTAGTCAGTAGTGTAGGCGTGTATGGATGTGCCTGTGTGTGCATTCGAAACGAAAACGATACAAAAAAGCAAAGCCACGGTGTGGTATCCCCCATGCATGAAAAAAGGGGGTCCCCAGGAGTCAGCTAGCATCAGAATAAATACGCTCCACCGGGCCCCGGTGTAGCGCATTCATTTATGATAGTCCCGCCTCTGCTGAACCTGGAAGACACACAGAGACCAGCCAACAACCAGCCGGAAACACCCTGACATAGAGGGCGGGGCCGTCACCCCCCCCATAAAAAAGGAGCTGCCAACCTCCCTCCATACCTAATCTAGAAAAACTATACTCTTAGCAATTACACCATATCCCAGGCACAATACCCCTTACCCAGTACATTTACCTTATATACACAAACACCATGACAATAATGCTCACATTGACCATCCTACTGCTAATCCCTTGCAAGCCAACCAGCCCAATCCCGTCTCCCAGTAACTCCGGCGCCTGGAGAAAAACATTTAAGAGTGACAGTTCAGACCAATAGGGTTACACACAAGACCAGCAAGACAATCAGGAGCTATGAACTCTTGACAGGGCATCTGCCAACACATTTTCCGAGCCTTTGATGTGGCGGATGTCCAGGCAATATGGCTGTAAGTATAGCATCCAATGCATCAGTCTGCAGTTCGGGCAATGAACAGAGTTCAGAAAAATCAACGGGTTGTGATCTGTGTAAACTACCAGAGGAACGCTTGAGCCGACATAAACATTAAAATGTTGCAATGCCCAAATGAACGCAAGGGTCTCCTTCTCGATCACGGAATAATTCAACTGAAAAGCATTGAACTTCTTTGAGTAAAAACTCACAGGCCGATCTACACCGTTAGTGTCCTTTTGGAGTAGCACCGCTCCTGCCCCCACGTCACTCGCGTCTACTTGTAATTCAAAAGGATGATCCATTCGAGGAGCTGCAAGGACAGGAGACGAGCACAGCACAGATTTAACATTGTTAAAAGGTTTCTGACACAAGGTTGACCAAACAAACCGGGTATTCCCCTTTAACAGGTCAGTGAGGGGCGCCACCACAGAAGAAAAGTTTTTACAGAAACTGCGGTAGTACCCAACTTGGCCGAGTAAACGTTGCAGCTCTTTTTTCGTGGTGGGAGCTGGATACTGCTCCACAGCACTCACCTTGGTCTGCACAGCACACACTCTCCCCTGGCCCACAACTTTTCCTAGGTATACCACGGTAGCCTTAGCAAAGTCACATTTAGTTAGATTTACGGTCAACCGAACATCACTTAAACGACTAAACAAACAGTCAATACGGGCTAGATGTTGCTCCCACGTATCACTATAGATCACCACGTCGTCCAAGTATACTGCGCAACTGTTACTACCATGTTCATTAATCGCTGGAATGTTGCTGGCGTGTTTCTCAAGCCAAAACTCATCAAGTTATAAGCAAATAACCCAGTATCCCTTCAGGAGATCGAACTTGCTCAAAAAACTCGCCGCACCAACCTGGTCTATGCAATCCTCCATTCTCGGTAACGGATATGCATCAGGTTTTGAAACTGTGTTTACTTTTCGGTAATCCGCGCAAAAACTAGGACTTTTGTCAGATTTTTCAACAAGCAAACATGGTGATGCCCAGCTGGAGGATGACGTCTCTGCAATCCCATTCTCAAGCATGTATTGAATCTCGGCATCCATCACTTTGCGCTTTTCCTCTGACACTCGATAGAACCGCTGGCGAATTGGCTTCGCAGTACCCACATCGATGTCATGTTCGACTAAATGAGTTCGGCTTGGTGTATCACAAAACAGATTAGGAAACCTCTGAATCAATGCAGACAACTGAGAGCTCTGCTCCTCGGTCAAATGTGCCAACAACAACGGTAGATTTTTCAAAGTCTCACTGTACGACAGTTGGCCACGCAGCAGCCCGTCATCAGGGGCCACTACCTCCTCCCCCCCCGAGAACGGACTCCCCGCTGCCGCTACAGCTGATACAGGCTTAGACTCACGGGAATAGTACGGTTTTAACAAATTAATGTGACAAAGTTGCGTCACTTTTCTGCAGTTCGGGGTTGACAATATATAATTTTGATCAGTCACCTTCTGCAACACAGTATAAGGACCACAAAACCTGGCCTGAAAAGGCGAGTGAATCAGTGGCAACAATGCCAGAACCTGATCTCCAGAACTAAACGTGCGTCGTTCTGCTCTCCGGTCGTATAACCGTTTCATCTTTCCCTGGGACAATGACAACTTCCCCTTAACCATTTCCCCTGCTGAATACAACCGATGCCTGAAACCATTTACAAAGTCAATCAGGTTTTATGGAGGTTCTGATGACGGTGCAACAGCATCACGCAGCACTGCAAGAGGTCCCCGCACGGAATGGCCAAACACCTGTTCATTAGGGCTAAAACCAGTACTGTCCTGCACCACTTCCCTGGCTGTTGCAGGAGCCACGGCAACCCTTCCTCCCAGTCCTGATTCAATTGAACACAATAACTCCGCAATAATGATTTCAGTGTCTGGTGGAACCTCTCCAGAACACCCTGGTTCTGTGCATGGTAAGCTGAAGACATATTATGTTGGACCTTTAGCTGCTTCAACACAAAAAATATGATGAAAAATTTGAGCCCTGGTCACTCTGGATAACTTTTGGTATCCCGAAGATAGAAATAATTTGTGACAACGCCTTTACAACTGACCTTGCTGTGATTGAACGCAGGGGATACGCAGCTGGGTAACGCGTGCTCTGACATATCATAGTAAATAAATAGTTGCTTCCAGATTTAGAACGAGGTAACGGGCCGACACAATCAATCACCAGGTGCTCAAACGGCTGCGCAATTGCTGGAATGGGATAAAGAGGAGCAGGATTTATCCCCTGATTTGGCTTCCCCGTGATCTGGCAGGTGGGACAAAATTAAAAAAATTGTGACACATCTTTCTTAAACGATGCCAAAAAAAATGTCGTAATATGTAATTATACGTCTTACGAACACCAAGATGTCCTAATTTGTCATGCGATGTCTTAAGGACCTCAATACGAAACTTCTCCGGAACCACAATCTGAAACACTGGCTCACCCACAAAGTTTACACCATGTGGTGACCATTTCCTCACCAGGAGACCCTCCTGCAGCAGGTAACCACCCACAGCACTTCTCTCAGCCTCCTTGGAGAGGACAGACCCAAATATCTGGCCCAAGGAAGGATCAGCTTAACACACTGCGAGAAACAGACAGCAAAGAGTCAGGTACATTTACAACCTCCATTTCAGCCACTTCTTCCTCAGGCTCCGCCTGGTGTGAACGGCTAATACCCCGTGTCACAACACAAGCCGTAAACACTTTTCAGGTAAGCACTGCACAGTCTCATCCAAGTTACCAGTTACCACAGGTGAAGATGACACGATCGGGGGTGGTGGATCATCAGCCCACACTCTGCTGCCAGCCAGACCGTTCCCCAGAATGACATCCACCCCACTGATTGGCAACTCGGGGCGGACACCCATGACAACCTCTCTCTGTATCAAACCAAAATCAATACACAGAGAATGCAATGGAACAGGCTCAACATTTAATCACATACCTCGCATCAAGACAAAGTCCCCAGTATCAGAGTCTCCAGAAAAAGGCAAGACAGAGCTCAAAATATGAGTCATATGCAGCAGTGTCCCTCAAGATTTTTATCGGTACACTGTTACCTCCAACCAGTGACACGCGGCCTTCAGAGATGAATGCTGAGAAATCAGGCCGTCTCCCACACTTGAGCTGGTGAGGCGATACAGAGGCAGGTGCCACAGACACAGCACCAACACCAGAATTCCCCTGGCCCCAGTTATTTTCCCGCCGAGCATTAGCTTTTGGGCATTCAGCTTTCCAATGCCCTCTTCCCTTATAAAAGTTACAAACCTTTGAAATGTCAGACTGAAACTGTCCCTGTGCAGTGTACTCAGACTTAACATGACATGGAGGCCGTTTCTCTTCCCATTTACTTGGGGCACGATATATACCTCCCTCAGGAGCTCGGATGTCCCTCATGTGTGTCAAATCATGCTCATCAGCCAATACAGCAGCCTCGGCGGCAGTCTTCACCTTGTGCTCACTGATGTAGACTGCAATGTGGTTGGGAATAGCCTGTTTAAATTTTTCCAACACAATCATATCACATACAGCATCAAACGTGGCAACTTCCGAAGCACTACACCACCGACCAAATAAGGTGACCAGATCCCTGGCAAACTCAACATGACTTTGCCTGCTAGTCTTCTCCCAGAATCTAAACTTCTGGCGGTAGGCCTCAGGAACCAATTCATAAATTTTTAACACTGCAGCTTTAACAGTCAAATAGACCCTACCTTCCGCCACTGACAGAGCCGAATAGGCTTCCTGAGCCTTACCTGTTAAAACACAATGCAACAGAAGTGTACGCTCAGAATCAGACCAACCCCTGCTCTCAGCTATACGCTCAAATAAGGAGAAAAAGATGACAGGATCTCGTTCACTGAACTGAGGAACTAAACGCAGATTCTTACCAACATCAAATGATGAACTAGAACCACCAAGGTCACCAGCAGCCCCTCGAGCATGCAAGCTCAACCTCCGTTCTTCCAGCTCCAGCCTTTTAAGTTCGGTCTGCAGACACAATAGCTCCCTCCTCTGCTCAAACGTCAAGGTCGCATCTTCACAAACAGACACACCACTGTCCCTCACAGGACCAGCAGCCAGCATTTCTGGACCAAAACAGCCCCGGTTAGCCAGATTAGCTCTGATAATGTTTTTCATATTTTCCTTCATCCTATGTATTCCTAAGGGGGAGCCTAAGAGTGAATGCAATATAACCAGAGCCACCTCAGACATAACCAGAACCAACTTAGACAGAACCAGCAGATGCTAACATCATGATAAAATGCTAACATACTAGCATCATTAGCATTTTGCAGGGAAGCCTAAAATGCTAATGTTGCATCACGTAGACATGAACTCACTATGTTTTTGTGCTCTATTAGCTGATGCTATGAGGTTAATATGCCGAGTTTTTTGAAGGACTTTTGTTCGGCCGCACTATAACTTAGAGACATTGTTCAAATGTTCAAACACACGGGACGCTTTGGACTGCAACATAGTAGCGTCTCGTTATGCTGGCTACTACAGTTTTTGAGATATGACACTTTAAATTGGATGTTGGCTGCCTTGTATTCCGTTCTCTGTTAAGATGATCCCACACTGCTTCAATAATGTTGAGGTCTGGGCTCTGGGGAGGATTCATCCCTCCATAAGACTTGTTGCCACTGATTTTCAGTCCATTTCTTGTGTCATTTGGCATAGCTCAGCCTTTTCTCCCTGTTTCCCTTCCTTAAGAATGGCTTCTTGACAGCCACCCTTCCATGGAGACCATCTCTGATGAGGCAACAGTTAATGGATCAAGCAAAGGTCCAGATGCATCTGAGGTCTTTTATCTGGCCTCTGATGGATTTTTGTCTCTTTCATAAAAAGGCTATTAATCTGCTGTCGATAGCTTTGTACTTTTGACACTTCTTATTTTGTCCTCCACTTGTACAGTTTCTTGGTCTTCAAAAATAGTATTTTATGATCTAAACTGTGTTATCTTTGACATTTCTTTGTAGATACAGCCAAAGAAAGGGTTACAAGTTTGTGACAGGCTGCTAGTCACAAAGTACCTGAAGATACAATTTAAAATGCAAGAAAGTCTGACTGACTGGAAGCTAAATATATAGAACTAAGGGGTTGCTCATGATGTTTGCTGAATGCTGTAGATGAAGTGGCTGCTCCATAGCAAATCATAAACCTCTACAAGAGGCAGCATTCAGCATTTTTTTTAGAATGATGCATAAACTTAATTATCTTAAACCATTTACATTTTATTTCAACTACAATAAGCTGTATTTTAGCGGAAAAGGGTGGAATGCTCTCTCCGGGTCGGGAATGAGATCCTTCCCCGAGTGGAGGAGTTCAAGTATCTCGGGGTCTTGTTCACGAGTGAGGAACGAATGGAACAGGAGATTTACGGGCGTTGTGAAGAAGGAGCTGAGCCAGAAGGCGAAGCTCTCACTTTACTGGTCAATCTACATTCTTACCCTCACCTAGCTTACCTGAGGCCTGAAGATGCAGGTAAGTGTGTTATTCGTCTTCAAGGATGAGACTTTGTTTTATCTGCAACGACCTTGTGCTCCAACTTTAATGTCAGGACGAACAGCATACATGTCATGCAGAGTCTCGCTTCTCTTGTTCATCTTGTTTAGTACCAATCCCGTTGATCCATCTACAACCTGATTGTTTCCTCTGCTGGTCACAATGGGTATATTATGACATATCAAAACATCCCCCTTTCTTTGAAGCTGTAAACAAAAGCAAGTCCTAACATACATAAGTGATACTGGCATTATAAATACCAAAATTTAAAAAAATTTTCTTTGATTTGTTCGACAATGTTTTCAAACACCAAAAGCTCTTTTAAAACAAATGAACTTCAACAAAGAAAGTCACCAATAACCTTTCACTTTTTTTTTTCTAAAACATACAACACGAGAACATGACCTATTCAGTCAATTGATTCACAGATCAAGCCTAACTGGTCTTTTGATCTAACGCTCAGATCTCCTCAAGACAGGTGACCCTGAGTGACATTCACTTGTGCCCACGTCCACACGTCCAGGTCTGGTACTGTTTCTGCACGTGACACAGAAGTAATTCCATCTGCATCTTCACACTGTGTTTCAGTGAAATCCTCGGTTCCTTGGTTCTGAGAAGGTTACGACGCTTCCTTCTGAGCACGTGACCTTCTTCAGTAATAACTTCATATGACCTCGATCCGACCTCCTTGAGAACTGTAGCTTTTCGGTTCCATGCATCCTGGTCTTGGATACGCACCACATCATCTTTGGCAAGTGGTCTGAGGGTTTTGGTAGACTTATCATACCGCTGGTTTTGTTTCCATTTTTTTTTTTTTAGTTTTATCTCTATCTCTGCATTCTCCTTGATGTAGCAAGGTAGAGTGGTGCGTAACTTGCGATTCATCAACAGTTCTGCTGGGTATAAACCACATTCAAGTTTCTGTAGCTTAGCAGAGCTAAATAAGGATCTGATTTGCTGTCTGATGATATGCACTCCCTTTTCAGCTTTGCCATTTGCCTGTGCATGCTGTGAACTAGAAGTGACATGCTGAAAACAATATTATTTTGCAAACTGCTGCTATTCTTTGCCGTTATAACAAAGACCATTGTCACTCACAACAGTCTTTGGTATTCCATGATGGACTTGACATGTATAATGACACTGTTGGAAGTTGTACCTGTAAGCAGAGCAATTTCAGATTTGAATAATAGTCTGTCACTAGCAGATAGTTTTTGCCATTACAGTGAAACAAAGCTGTTCCAACTTTCTCCCATAGTGCAGTGGGAATATCTTGGATTGCCTGTTTGTTCTGGTACTTGTTACATAATTCAAACTTTCCTGTCATGTTTTCAATGTCCTTGTTGATTCCGGGCCAGTACACAGCATTCCTGGCTCTCCTTTTACATTTCTCTATACCCAGGTGTTCTTCGTGGAGCCTATGAAGTATCTCAGGCCTCAGGCTGCGTGGATTGACAATTCTACAGTCTTTCAATAACAGTCCATTTACCACACTTAGCTCTTGGGCCAGCCACTGTGAATGTTTTCCATCACTGTTTGTAACTCCTTATCTTTGACTGACTCTTCACTTATTTATTTTGCTTTACAGCCAGACACAGGTAATGACTCAACTATCATGTTTACATGCTTTTCGATCTCTTTTTCAGTGGAGCTAACAGTGTTCATCTCTGGTGGTCATGATAGCGCATCCGCCAACACCAAGTGTTTGCCTGGTGTGTATATTAGCTCAAAATCATACCTTTGCAGTTTCATGATGAGCTGCTGAATCCTTGGTGACATCTCAATGAGACTTTTCTTGATGATTGACACAAGAGGACGATGATCTGTCTCAACTGTGAATATAGGAAGCCCATAGACATAACAATGAAAGATATCCAGTCCATAAGCTAATCCTAGACATCCCTTCTCTATTTGAGAGTATCTTTGTTCAGTCTTAGTCATGGATCTATAAGCGTAAGAAAATGGCTTCCAGCTATCTCTTTCTGCCTGTGACAAGACAGCTCCAAGTCTGTCCTTCGACGCAACAGTTGAGATCTTCATTCTCTTGTTGGGTTCATAATACGCAAGCATGGGTGTATTTGTCAGTGTGACCTTTAGAGCATTCCATTCTCGCTCATTTCTCAATGTCCAGTTGAACTCTTTCGAGTCATGGAGAAGTTCTCTCAGTGCTGATGTTTTCACTGACAGGTTGGGTATGAACTTTCCAATAAAGTTGATCATTCCCATTATTCTGAGCACACCTTTCTTTCATGCTTAAAATTTTTCTGTCATCAGGCTCTATCCCTTGAGAATAATACTTGTCTCCGAGGAATGTTATTTCTTGCACACTGAACTGGCATTTGGCACAGTTCAACTTTTTTCAGTCTTTCATTGTGCTCTTGTAGTGTGGAGCCCCAGACTACCACGTCATCCACATAGTAACGGACCCCTTCTAGTCCCTCGAGCATGTTGTCCATGGTACGATGATATATTTCAGAAGATTAAATTATGCCAAATGCCATTCTGAGGAATCTGTACTTCCCAAAAGGCATACTGAATGTGCAGTATATCAGAAGGGACAAAATGGTAGGCAAAAACGCAATAGCACAAGACAGGGAACAGATCAGGTGAAGGAACAGAGGTTTAATAACAGGTAATAATCGCGTGGCAAACACAATAGGCAATGGGAAGGTCCATAATCCAAAAAGGCAGGTCAAAACACAAACAGGAAAGATCAGAATCAGAATCAGGATAACTGGATGCTGGATAGCAAGGGAAACACACTAGACAAACTGGAAAAGAACTGAGGGAAATAAACCGGTATATATACTGAGGGGCTGATAGCTAATGAGGAGCAGGTGAGTAAGGCGGGGAGAAAATTTAAGAAAAGTAACAAAAAGGGATGAAAAATACACAACAAACTAGCTGGGACCTGTAGTAATCTGCTGTCGATAGCTTTGTAGTTCTGACACTTCTTCTTTTGTCCTCCACTTGTACAGTTTCTATCCAAAATTAGCAGCAGTGACAGGTCAGGGGAGAACTTGGTCTGCTGAACCAGATGTTCAAGGAACTCAACAAAGGTGTTTTCATTGATCCAGCCTGATCTGGTGGAGGTACCAGTTGATCCTGGAGGTGCTCCTGTAATGAAGTGGTCTTTGTATCTGACCCTTGGGAAGATAAACATGGGAGGGACTGCATTACCAGTTTGTATTGACTGCACAGACCAAGTTTGCCTCTTTCAGCAGATGTGATGGCGCCCACTTGCTTCTTTCCTTTTGCTGCCACTACCTGCTTTGGTGTCTGTTGTTACACCTGTTTAATCAACATTATAAATCGTGTTTGGAGGGAATTTATGCCTGTAATACAAAGAAAACAGCAACGATAATCAGAATAGTTAAACCTTAAGTAATGCAAAAAATATTTGCAAGTACACCAAGAGATCTTCTTATACCTCTTGAAATCATTCTGTGTGTATGTGGCCCAAACCCAATCTCTATCTGGTCTGAGAATGCCACTGCATCTTCGTCATTGTCCAGAGAGAGTTAATTCTGGTCCTAAACAATATGTGGTTCAAGCAGTGTCAAGGCCCTGCTCTCTATACATAATCCCCCCTAAAATCTCTTATCAGTGATTTATCCATCCATCCATCCATCATCTGCTGCTTATCCGGGGGTCGGGTCGCGGGGGCAGCAGCTTGAGCAGAGAAACCCAGACGTCTCTGTCCCCGGCCACTTCCTCCAGCTCTTCCGGGGGGACCCCGAGGCGTTCCCAGGCCAGCCGAGAGACATAGTCTCTCCAGCGTGTCCTGGGTCTTCCCCGGGGTCTCCTCCCAGTGGGACGTGCCCGGAACACCTCCCCAGGGAGGCGCCCAGGGGGAATCCTAACCAGATGCCCGAGCCACCTCATCTGACTGCACTGCACAATCAGTGATTTAATAAAGAAATAACCTAACTATCACCCATTATTAACCCAAAATCATTTAAAAAAAATAGAATAATCAATTAAAACATATTCACCTAAAACTGAAAATCATATAGAGTGTGACCGTAAACCCTGGACCAAAAATGAAACACTATCAAATCTCAGTATTGATAATACTTGAACCCAAAAATTGTTTAAGACATTTAACATTACCATCAGGATAGGAGCGAAAAACCCGCTGGCCGCTGCATTTTTTAACTTCTCCTATGGCCCCATTCCCACTTGGTGACCGACCACTTAATTATCCTTTCAGTACCTACGGTCACGCACGAACAGCTGATTCACATCAAAGGCAAAGGACATATGTGTGACTGGCTATGATTGGTAAGTAATACATTTAAAATTATTCAGCAAAAATATTAACCGAAAGAGGAAAGAACCATAATTAAACAAAAGGCATTTTGGAAAATAAAAACATAAACAATAGACAATGACAATAAACAGCCAAACAACACTCAGAACATTGAGGAACGTCACAAACACTAAACAATACACAATATTTAACCAGGACATGTGCACGTGAATATGAACATATGACTCTGTTGCAAAATGATGATAAGTAATGAAACAATGATGTGTAATAACTGACAATTTCTTTTAAGACAAAAAATTTTATGATAACCATGTGCAGAGTCGTGAAGTGCAGCTCAGTCTTGTCCAATCCTGTGACTGCTGGCTGCACTTGTCTTCTTCTGGCTGAACATCAGTCTGATCTGAAGCTAACTCGGAAGGAGAGGTTGCGAGCACTTCACTTCCATGAAGGGTCTATAAGGTCTCCTTATCCCTCACTATGTCATGATCCGTGAAAGCACAGGAGGCAGATGCAGGGTCGTATAGATAATATGGTTTTATTTAAACAATGATAATCTCTTTGCAGAGCAAAACAGTGGGCTATAAATTCCTAACACACTCTCCTCAATATCTATGGAGAGGAGAGTATGACTATAAAACTTATCAAACGAAAGTTCTCTCCACACTAGGAGGGCAAAACAAAAGCTATATAAATTTTACAAGTTAAACTTACTCCTCTCCAAACCGTCGGAGGCACTATAAAAATTTAATAAAGCAAAAACAGAAAGACTCCTCCTAATGCAGTTGCTATAAACTTTAAGGGTATAAACAAAGAAACACTCCATTAATGGATATACTACGAACAAGGAACAATGCAAACAAAAAAAAATCACTTGGATTAAATCTATGACTTTGGCAAAATTTACAACAGAAAATCACTCTCAGAGAGGATCGGATCAACAAACAAGATCTTAGTTACTCAGACTGTGGTCGTTGTGGAGGTTAGAGTGAGAACGCTTAGAAAGACAAATTCAACACACTGGCAACGAGACAAGGGAAGACGCAGACTAATTACACATCAGGATTCAAGGGAAGCAGGTGGAAACATTTAGGGTGATCAGGGTTGACACTCAGACACATGACACGGAAGGAAGGGCAAGTTATCTGAAACGAGAGGAATGGTTAATACTTCAAAATAAAACAGGAAGTGACAAGACAAGGTATAAAAAACCTAAGAGTGTTTGTGAGACCTGACACACTAATCTTCTTTTAGGACATTTTATTTTTCCCCTTTTCTTTCTCTGATCCCTTGCAGCTTGATTGAGTTTGTGTTTCTTTGTTTTATCATAACCACACCTTACTTACACACACCCTTACATACATTAATGACTTTACAGATTACAGACTCTTTATGTTGTTCTGGGTTGTACTTATAAATAGATTTTCAGTTTAAAGTTACTTAAGTGTGTTTTTTGTCATGGCTCATGAGCCTGGTTGTGACACTGTCTTCACACTGTTCTCAGACTCCACTCCCAGCATCTCACTGACCCATGGACACGCTCATCAGAACAAGCCATTCCAGCAGAACAGGATGTCATGGCGGTACCAAACCCAGAGGCCGGGCAGAGGAAAAGACTTGTGTCAACAGTGGATGATCACAAATTTGTTTGTTTTTTTATTATTAGATGTCTTTTATCACACTGTAGCACTTTTAGATTTTTTTGTAAATGTAATGTGCATTATGAATAAAATGTATTATAATTATTATAATTATTTACTCAATAGAAAGAGAAGGGGGACGACGATGAGAGACCGTACTGAGATGTTAGGAAGGGTTAAATAATGAGGGTAAAAAACAAAAGAAAAGGAGAATGTGGGCTCTAAAAGATGTTCATTTTTTTCGTGGTTTGGGATAAAAAAATCCTCTCTGTCTAAACTGGTCAGTGGTTTTAGAGTGCATTGATGGAGGGAGGGTGGATGTTCGAGGAAGGAAGATGGAGTTTTAAAAAACATATACACACCGACCTACCATATCAAGCACTGATTTACTGCCAGGTGCCATCCTCTGGTAACAACCTGTCAAGAAAGGGCACTTTGGTTTGCCTGTGGGTGATCTTAGAGCCTCTAAAAAATATTAAGAGGATCTATAATCACACAGGCAGTAAGCCTCCATGCCACGTCACGACAGTACCCATGTGGAGGTTATTCTTTTTTCTTTTTTTTCTAACACCAATGGTCATGAGGAGCGACCAACAATATATACACAGAAATAAACAAAGAAAAAGAAAAAGGAAGGCCTATTTGTAAAGGTCCTGAAGGATGACCCGCGCCCTTTTATTTGTTATTTTCGGAGTCTTTGCCTGAGATCAAAGGAGCCTTCTTTTGATTTTGTGTGCTGTTGCCTTGGTCAGGCTTGTCTTCCTGGGTGATGTCTGTAAGAACAAGAGCGGGTACACACAGGGTTCAGAATCATTGAAAATTCACTGTCTTGTGATTGTGTTTAAAAGGTTTGGACCTACCATCGAGGCCCCTGAGGAGGACCCGGAGGCAGCCATGGGAGCCGGTGGAGCACGGTGCCACAAGAGAGCCAGAGGTGGACGCTGCTGCCGCTTCTGCAGCCACGGGCAGGGCTGAGGATGTGGTTGCCACGGGGGCACTCTCCTCCAGTCCAGCCAGCACAAAAAGCGCATTTTGCTTGCCTGAGCCACCGTTTTATGCATAGCAATGCTTTAACGCACGCAGCTGTGAATTATACCAAGGAGCCAACCTCTTCTGACTGATTACCTTCCTTTTCAGAGGGGCAACATTGTCCAGTGTTGTACGCATTGAAGCTATAGTGCTGTCAACAAGAGAGTCAAGTTCTACTGGAATGAAATTTAGGTAGCCATCCTCTGTCACACCTGCACATGGCAGTGAAGAAAAGGATGATGAAATCAACTCTTTAAATCTGGCTACAGCATTCTCTGATAGACACCTTCTATATGTAAAATTCTTCTCAAAAGACGTATAGTCAAGTAATGTAAATTCAAAAGTTATTAAAAAATGGTCAGACAAGACATGGTTATGAGGGAACACTGTGAACTGTTCACTCTCAATGCCATAAGTCAGCACAAGGTCAAGGGTAGGATTAAGGCAGTGAGTAGGTCTGTGAACACTTTGAGAAAATCCAATAGAGTCTAATATAGAATTAAAGTTAATATTTAGGCTGTCATTTTCAGCATCTACATGAACATTAAAGTCACCCACTACAATGACTTTATCTGTACTCAGCACTAACTGGGATAAAAACTCTGAGAATTCAGACAGAAACTCAGAATAAGGGCCAAGTGGACGATACACAACAACAAACACAAGGTTTTTGTGATTTCCACTTTGGGTGGGAAAAACTGAGAATCAGAGATTCAAAAGAGCTAAAACTAATCTTGGGTCTGATTAGTAACCCTGATCTGAAGATAACTGCCACTCCTCCTCTGCCTGTGGTTCGATGATCCTCCTGCTGCAGCCAGGTTTCTGTAAGACAAAATATATCAATATGATGATCACAAATCAAATCATCATTCACTAACAGAGACTTCAAAAGGAGAGATTTAATATTCAGCAAACCACATTTAATGGTTTGATGTTTTTGTTCAGTTAAAGTTTTTGTTTTAAATTTTTTTGCACATCAGGTGGGAAGCCGCAGAGAAGTGTGTAAGACTACAACTCTGAGAAATAAGGTGATTATTAGTAGTTCAAGAGGAGCGAGAAATGTCACAGTACACACACAAAGCAACAGGAAGTGATGCAGTACGTCTTACCGCAAAGCAAAGCCGTCAGCACAAAGAGCACCTTTATTCCTAACAATACTACTCCAGATGGCATAATGTATCAACAGGTAAAGGGTGAAGAGGATGAAGAGCAATATGTGGACGATGTGGAAGAAGACACAGATAACGTTTAAAGTACAGAAGGTATTTACATGGCCGCGAGTGAATTCTCAATGATTTGTTTTATGAAAATCTCTTTGAAGTGTTAAACGATGATGTAGAAGATGTACAGGGTTATGTAAAGAATGTGGAGGTGAAAACAACAACATATGTCCAGGAAAACAGGGATAAGAGGTGGTAAAGACCTCTTCCTGGAAGTGAAGTGCTCGTAACCTCTCCTTCCAAGATAGCTTAGCAGTTCCAGACCCACTGTTCGGGATGAGCTGCACTATTCTCATTCTAAAGTTATCTGTGGAGGGGGCGTGGTGCATCAGCTGCAGGAGAGAGCTGTGGAGAGAGCTCTGGGGAGCAGGACTAGGTGAGTGATTAGTACACCGGCAGTCACGTGTCTAATCACTCTCCTCTTTTAAAAACTCAGTAGCGTGCTGGACGGGGGGCTGGAGCTGGGACGAGATTGAAGTGGAGTCGGCAGCACGAACCGGGAGGGAAGGCCTGCGAACGACTCCACCGATTTGTGCAAAGGGTTAAATAAACTATATGTTGAACCGTCCTCTGTCTCTGAGTCTCTCTGAGAGAACCCGCAGTGGCAACAGGCACGCCACATTATCCTTGTATTGTATTGTTCATTCATTATTCATTTATTTTTCATTAATTCAATTTTTTACTTATTCATTTATTAATGCATTGTTCCTATTTTTTCATTTTATTAATTTTTATGTATTAATCTTATATTTGTTTCTAAATCACTTATGTTCGTCGCCAAACATCGGAATCAACTGTTCGTAGTGCCAGCTTTGATACTGAGTGAGTGATTAAAGTGGTCGGTCGCCAAGTGGAGATGGGGCCATAGAAGAATTTTCCCGTAAATACAACAAATGGGTTTTTCGCTCCTATGCACTGCGAACAGTGGAAGATTTCAATGTTAATGATTTCAAATTATTCAATGTTAATTGTACAAGATGCAGAGTTTTTAGGCGTTTAATCTCTTTTTCCTCATAGCATAGGAGGGATATGTCAGAAAAAATATATAGTCATATAGTTATACTATGACAAAAGCTGCAAGAATAAGAGTTTCTGTAATGGGGGGAGGCTTCCTCCTCTCTTTTGGTTCTCATAATACTATGTGGCAAGCAAAAGTGTTTTTGACTGTCTAAGTCGTTTTCCCATAACACTGAATGGCTAGTTCCATAACATTGTGTTGCTTGTAATGTCCTTTTCCCAGAACATTGTGTGGCCAGCAAGCATAAACAATGTAAATAGCAATAGTACCATTTTTTTAGTCAGACAACTCTGAGCCAGCTTCCTGACAGGTTGTGCGGACTTGTCTCTTTCTTGCAAGAAATAAATGTTTTGTGTTAATCGTATCCAGCGACTCTGAGCCTAATTTTGAGAGAATTTTTCTGACAATATGTGAGAGAAATGCACTGTGAGGCAGAAAATTAGCCTGAAAATGATCAGAACTGTGAATGTGAACAACCACAGCAGCAGAGAGATGATGGAGAAGAAGGAGATCTGCCAAATGGAGGGTTTGCTTTAGAATCATGCCTTCAGCCTCTTGACATATCAGAAGAGATCCTCTGTTACAGGGACGTTAGCTTTTTCAGGACTCCAAATTTGGAATCAGTGTCATTCCCTGTACAATTTCCTACAGGTTAGAATACATTGTACCAAATGAGAGTCATTAAAGTCAGTCCAAGTGGATATTTCAAGTCAAGGCTTTTTAATGTAGATGATCGTTTTGCCAGAGACCCAAACTACTTGTTCTTTGCACAGTTTGTGACTGAGATACACTTGGCTAATCACAGCATGACGATACAGCTGAGAAAAGGTAAAACTATGACCGGAGATGGACGCATGATGACCTCGGGCATGTTACAAGACAAACGAGAGGTTGAGAGACTGGTGAGAAATAAAGATGCAGTCAGATTCATGCAGCCACTGAGAGGGACTCCAGTATACTGGGAGAAAACCACTAAAGATCTGTTTGCCATGATCAGACAGTTGGGAACTCCGATGTTCTTCTGCACATTTTTAGCTGCTCAATTCAGATGGCCTGAAGTGATTGAAGCAATAAAGAGACAGCAAGGTGAAGAGGTGGATTTTGACTGGACTGTAAAGTGTGAGATTCTGCGATCCAACCCTGTCACCTGCATGCGTTTGTTTGATAAGCGTGTTGAGGCAATATTCAGAGATCTGCTGCTCTCAGATGCTCAGCCACTGGGGAAAGTGATTGACTTTTTCTACAGAGTTGAGTTTCAGCACAGAGGAAGTCCACATATTCATGCAATGCTTTGGGTTGATAGAGCACCTGAACTGGATGTTTGTGATAATCAGACTGTGTGTGATTTTGTAGACAGATACATCTCAGCACCTAGAAACACAACCTGAACTGTACCAGAAAGTCTCTGAAGTTCAGAAGCACAGTAAGAACCACACAAAGAGTTGCTTCAAGAGTGTAAACTCTGGTTGTCGGTTTGGTTTTCCAAAGCCACCCTGCACAAACACAAGGATCACCAGACCTGGGGCCTCGTGTACAAAGGGTGCGTACGCACAAAAAAGTGGCGTAATAGCGAAATGTGCGGTGCCTCACGCCAACTTCAGGGCTTTTCTACAGCTGTTGATTCTTTGGCGACACTTAGAGGTGATGTTGGGAAACTGTTATAATAAATACACGTGAACACAATTTGTCCTCAGACTGAGTGATGTGCACATTTGAGACACATGAACAATTAACACACCCATGTGTCTGCAATTACATGAGTGGATATAAAAGCATGCGCAAAGTGTTACAATGCATACAGTTAAAAACAATGGCTGCTTTAGCGGTATTGGAAGACATTGTAAATGGTGCAATTGGAGAGCGTGTGTTTGGAGACAGAGAGGATTGGCTGGCACATGATGACAACTGGCTCATCAGCCGTTTTGAGGGCAATCCTCCTGGAACTTTGCGCAGAGCTTCGGCCGGTGCTGGAGCGCAACACAGCAAGGAGCCATGCGCTGCTTGTGCCACAGGTGATGTGCACACTGGGGTTTAAGCAACCGGGGCATTACAGAGGGAGCCGGCCAACCGATTGGGACTGTGCCAGTCGACCCTGAGCCGAGCCATGCCAGCCAAGTGGGACGGAATTATTGCGCCATCACATGATGAATTTGTTTTTCAACAGGAAACATTTTCATTCCATCAATGTACAGATCATATGAGATGCGCAAATGCTTTGTGGGGGTGGCCTGGTTCAACGCACGATTCATACATTCAGTAACAGAATTGGTGGGAACAGACTACAAGCTGGCACTGTGCGCATGGTATTGCTTCTTGGTGAGTAACTTTATTCGTGTAATTGTTCTAATATTATTCCCCGTGACATTCATTGAGCATGTTCGCCCCCAATTTCTATCCTGTCTTCACAGCATCATAGTTGGTGGTTAAAGTTAGTAACTTGCTGTTTTTTGCTGGTTACAACAGGTTAAGATCTTTCTAACAAGCCTCACCTTTTCCCTGGCGCACTTCTGCACAAGTTACTGTATGAACATGTTTGTTGTGAGTTACACAAATACACAGGTATTTACCTTGGGGGTAATCAGAGTCACCCACATGTGCTCCCACCACCCCTGAGAGAGCAGTGTCACCCATAGTTGTGCCGACTCTGTTCAAACAGCCTCCCCCGCTTGTTTTGGCCACACTTTGGCGGTGGGCAGCCAGTCTCCGCTTCACATCCACCTGAATATCGGACCACTTCTTCTTCACCTCTGCTTGTGTGTGCTTCCCAGACCCCACAGCATTAAAGGCCTCGCTCACGCTCACGTTCTCCCACCCACTCCTCTTACGTTTGCTGCTTATATCGTAGGACAGCGTGCCAAAGAGCACATTTTTGGGTATTTGGGTTTGAGCGTACGCCATGTTTCAGTAGGAAATCCACGCAAGTCTTTGTACATGAGGCCCCTGGTGGGGATGATAACACTGGAACTGCAAAGAGCAAACTCAGGCCTCCGCTGCAGCTGCTGAATGAACCTGAAATTGCTTCCTTGAGTCTAGAGCAGGTCCTCTCTCGATGCAACTTGACGCTGACAGAGAATGAAAGGTGCCTTCAGAGTATGAACAGAAAGACTGCAATCTACCTGAACAAAAGGCTGCTGGATAAACGGGTACAACCCACATCTGCTTAAAGCCTGGGACAGTAACATCGATGTGTCCTTCATTCCGACTGCTTACTCGTGTATACAGAATCTGACTAAATACATTACAAAGAAGGAAAGTGGTCTGTCGGAGTACCTGAAAACTGTCATGGAGAATTCCAACATGGACAGAGTTAATGAGTGTGATGAGATGAGAGCTGTCATGCAGGCTTACTCAAAAAAGAGAGAGATCAGTGCTCAGGAGTGTGTGACTCGTGCATGTGGAATAAAGATGAAAAAGTGCTCACGCAGTGTTGTGTTCGTTCCTACTGATGACAATCCAGTGAAAATGAGTCGCCCCATGTCATTCTTGCAGGACACCCCGTCACAGTCTTGTAATGTGTGGATGACAAATACAAAGCCAGACCTGAGACACCAGAGTATGAGGAGATGTGCTCAGCTGATTTTGCTGCTACCTGCAGGTTTGTCAGTGAAGACCACTCAAAGCGTGATGGTGTTTTACCACTTCTGAATGAGCTGGGATTTGTCCAAAGGCAGAAAAATGATAAGCCTTCTGTCTTCAGATACTGTTCAAAGGAGAAGAGCATTCCTGACATTTGGGAATGCTCTCCATCATGGCCACCTGATCACATAGGTCCTGTTACTATTTAATAAGTTAATATTTTCTCAACTTTCCATCACTTGGAAACCAATAATAGCAGAACAGTTGATAGAAAATTATATTTGGCCATACTAAAACTCCAAAAATTGCAAATGGATGAGGAGAAATGTTTTTTAAATTGAACACAGTGTGGGGTATCAGCTGGTATTGGTATATTGGGAATGATTTCTGATTATAGTTAATATTCATACTAGTAGTTTTGTAAGTTTTCTTTTTTGTAAAAATATTAACATAAGAATATACATTTGTCTCACAATATTATTGTTTAAATATAACATCACATAATAATGGACATCATTTGAAGTCAATAATAGTTATGATAGAACATGACCTTGTAATTTAAGTGTTTTTGAGGTTTTGTAATCATTTAAATATTAACCTACTGATTAACAAATCTGTTGTATTGTTAGTATTCTATTAAATTTTTTGTTATGCTTTGAAAAACAAGTATTGTGTCGCCTTCATAAAAACTGAACAATCATTAATCTTACTGGACTTGTCCAGTTTTCATTTATTCCTTTCCTTCTAATATCAGAGTACATACCAATGATCATATTAGCTTGTATATTTGTTTCACAGCTGAACTTAGTCTACATCTCTATTGTAGTCTTTAGTCTATATTTACCCCATGGGGTACATTGAACAGCATTCTATATTCTGTTGAGGGGGTTGTGTCACAGTTTATGTTTTAATAGTCTTGTTTTCAGTTTCTTATGTTTTCTTTCTCATATTTTCAGGTTCCTGTCACGTTAGTCTCACTCATGTCACCTGTTTCATTGTCATCAGCTGCACGTCATCACTAATCACTCTCTCCACAGCATTTAGTTTCCTGGTTTCCTTTCATTCATGGCAGAATCCTCACCAACCCTTCATGCCGTGCCACAGAAGTTAAGGCTGGTTTCTTAGCTTTTGTGCTCTTTGTCATCCAGCTGGTGAGTGATCCACTGTCTTTCGCAGCCTCTCGCAGCTCCTTTTGTTGTTGTTTTAACGTCCTCTCCTTACGAGGCATCTCTGCAGAATGATTATGACTGATAAACTATAATCTGATGCACATAAAACACACACAGATACTTTTTTCAAGACATATAGCAACAAATTTGCTCCATGGTGCTGATTCATAATCTTCCCTTTATTATTCATAGTGCCGATAATAAAGTAAAAATGAATTAAATGATATAGAAATCATGTATGTAAATGTATTTGTGCTTGACTATCCACTTTCCACAAGACAGCAAGTTTATAAAAGTTATTTTATATTTGTGCATATTATATTTTATTTGTGTGCATACAAATGTTATGCACAAGTGCTGATTTGTTTAAATGAGAGGTTGAGAAAATCACAATTGAAACTCTAATTATTATTGTCAGTGTTGTTGTATTTATACTAATATAGTCAAATTATGTGAATAAGCATGTACATTGCATAGTTTTGGTGAAATAACCTATGCCTCATCGCCTCTAGAAACATACATGTAGGAAAAACACTGCAACTATCTCTCTAATGTACTTTGCCCATTGCAAAAGAAACGTATAGAAAGAAAAAGAAGCCATAGATACAGGCATACTTTTTGCCCTCAGCACACTGTGTGAGGTTAATTAGCGGATATAACTGATGAGAGGTGTGTGCAGAGTCAGACGCACACACACAGTATGCTAACTTTGTCAGTCACCTTGCAAAAATACACCGAGGCGTGTACAATTAAATACAGCTGCAAAAACCTACTCACCGGACCATCAGTTGTGCTCTCTCCTTCTCCAACAGCTTAGCAGCGGTTATCTGCAGAGCAGTGAGTGCACATTTATGTGGATCATGTGACCGACCGAGGGATCTAAATCGGTGGTTCCCAACTGGTTTGGCTTCAGGACCCACCATCATTTATTATAGACAAGCTACGACCCAGGAAAACTTAATATCTGCGACCCAGGAAAACTTAATATCTATTTGTGTCAATAGACACAAAAAAATTCAAGTTTAACGATAAACAAAAGCAAACAATAGTGTGACGGTCAAGTGGCTGCATTTTAATTTTAACAGGTAGCACTCTTTTTATTTATAGATTTTTTTTTTTTTTTTTTTTTTGATAGATTTATAGATATGTTTGGAATGTTTTTCGTCTCTAGATGTGTTTTAAATAAAACAAGCTATATTTCACCCTTCTTTCACACATAACAGAATGGAACCACAACAGTCACCTTCCACCAGCAGCACCATAGCATCATCACCTCCAGAACACTCCTAAGTAAGCTACTCATGATCGAGGGGGAAAAAAAAGCTTTCCCATATGTGCAAATTGGAGTGTAATCCACAGGTAGCACTTTTTTTTTTTTTTAGATAGATTAAATATATGTTTGGAATGTTTGTAGTCTGTAGATGTGTGTTAGGGTTTTTAACATTTATCTCATGATATACCCTGTGTTACAATTACCTTACTGTGCCTTTAATTGTATTGCTATGCTTTAACTGCATTTCTTACGCTTTACTATACATGTCTTATATGACATACTGCATTTAGTTCCAATCGTGTGGCGAGGAAATGAGGGTGCTTGTGAACAAAGAGAGATGCCTCAGGACGGAGTCTTCCAGAGGTCAACTGAGTTCACCCGAGTTTACACTACAAACCAACAATGGCTGATTCACACTAGTTTATTGATGTATCTCTTTGTATGATTGTCGTCAAGGTCTCACACTCTAATTTGCAGATGTGCCTCCATACGTAAATGCACACGTAAACGACCGACGTTCTGATTTTTCTATGAAACCCTTTGTTTTTGTAAAGCTCTTCCCCCTTTCTTATCTCTGAATAAAACCAGGCTGCTGCAATGAGGGAGTCGGAGATTGTTGTAGGTTGCTTAGACACATACACCTGTGGCTGAAGCAGCGACGGCTCTCCCCTTTTGCAAAAGCTGAACTTTATATTGATCTCGTGTGGTTCTTTCTGTTTAAGGTGGGACTTCGTTCGTAAGAACGAAAAACCCCATCAATGTGTTTTAAACTAAAATAAGCTATACACAGTAGTAACATGTAGGGATGTATTTAGCTTGATATAATAGGCTATATGTCACCCACGGCACAGGAGGAAGAGGAAAAAGCGGAAAAAAGAAAGAAAAAGGGTGACTGGGTGGAAGAGATGGAGGAAATTTATTCCGTCTCTTCCACCCATTTGGGAAGAGGGGATCATCGGGGGATGACAGTCCTTTTGGAGAAGGAGAAGCAAGAATGTGTTGAGTTTTTCTGTTTATAATTTTTTTTGTTTTTTGCTACTAATTCTGTTTAATATTTTTGGTATATTTAAATAATTGAATGGGGGAAAAAAATGAACCATGGTTCCAAACTTTTCATCTTGATACAAATTTATTTTACAATACAAAATACATTCTACCAGTGAAAATGAAAATTGAAGCATATCTCTCCAGTGAGACATTTGTTTTTGCCGTTTACCTCTGGCCCTTGTGGGCGTAAATAAATAAATCAAACAAAGCACTAGTTTTTTTTTTTTGGGGCGCTGCAATGGGCACTCTCCCCACTCACCCCCTCCCCTCAACGTCTGCACCTGGACTGCTGTTCCGCCTCCTCTCCTCAACACATTTAAACAGAGGAGATGAAACGCATTGACAGAGACGTATTGGAGAAATTTGATCAGAGATTAAATAAAAAAAAAGGAGAGCATTTTCGAGCGGGATCGTGAGTATTAAACCCTTAACACTTTCTCCTTTTTTTTTTTTGTTTAAATTAGAAAGATTAATCGAAATAGTTTTTTGAAGGACTTTCAACCATAGGCAGAGTTTGAGATTCTTGCCAGGTTGGGCAAAAAACACTTTGTTACGCATGTATAGCAGTGCATTACAACACAAATATATATATATTTTTTTTGTGCCCCTCACCCCAGAGCTAAACACATGTGCACTGCATGCATGCACACTCACACGCTTACAGCCATAGACATAACGAATAGACGACACATGGACCGCTACTGCCTATTGGCGCTGACGAGCCGTGGGGTCACCATCTTGGACCGGCCCTAAATAAAACCTAAACTGAAACTAGTGGATTCCTCAAAATAAAAAGTAATGAAAACTTCAAAACTAGAATAACCTGGACTTCTACTCTATAAACAATTTGTATAGACGTTTCTGAGTAGAAGGTAAGTAAAATAAAGGAGTTGTAGCAACTTAAATAGAGTAATTTGACCACTTATTAACAGTAGTGCAATTTCTCGGACCCAACGATAGAAGTCCACACGTAGAGAAAATGCGCTCCACAAATGCTTGGGAGGCAGAGGCACTGACTAAATCTAAAGCTGTCAAAATGTATTTATTGTAACCAACTTCATGCGTATGTCATAAGTAAGTCATTTGTAGCTGATGCACAACACTGCTCACAATGCTATTGGATAGAAAAAAGTCTTTATATGTCCAGTCATCTGGCCATGAACTCACTCTACCTGCAAATTTCGTTGAGCTCATCTCCTTTTTTTGCATATTTTTGTCCTTTTATAGATGACCAATCCAAAAAAATCGTCAGTCTGCCCCATCTGTGGAAAGATATTAAGGCACCTGTCCAAGCACCTCCAGGAGTGGCACGTCCTCAAAACCAAGCCAGGAAAGGGTGATCCTGAACTAGCTGGCTAACGGCAGGAGCAGGTCCAGGGAGCACAGGGCTGTACAACGCAGAGTGGTGGCTGAGTGTTTAAAGGCCTTGAGGGCCACAAACCCTCAACCCCCCCACCTGGTCTCCACCCTGGACCTGTTGGAGAAGGACGAGGAGCAGCAGGCAGGGAGGGCATGAAGCTGCCAGAAGTCTGTCAAAGCCAGGAAGAGGGTGCAGGAGCTGGAGAAACGGATTAAACACCTGAAAAAGGACTGTGCCACTCTCCGTGTAAGTGAATTTCAAATACATTGCAATTCACAGTTGTGATCAAATGTAAGCCGCCATAAATAAACACTTTTTCCCTTTATCAATTTCTCAGAACGCATTAGGAGAGGGGACCAGTGGCACGCAGGGTCCAGCTCCAGCTTCCGCCCCTCGGACAGGCCCCAGGCCCAAGTCCAAGGAGGTTAGCATATATCAGTGTGGAACAGCAAGTGTTGTAACGACTATTGATCTGAAACTTGTTCTCCATTTATCTTTTCACTGTATCCAGATCATTGACAGCAACGTCGTTGCTGAGGTGATGGAGGAGACGATAGAGAAGAGCACGGGGGAGAAGGTAAGAAGAGGAATATATTCAACTGACAACAGTTTATGTCTCAGGTTCCTGTTCCTCTGTCCTGACTCTTTCTTCCTCACCCAGAGCATGCTGCCACCACCAATGACAAGCTCAGCTCCACCCAGCAGCAGACGGAAGGACTCGCCGGCAGGCTCGATGGAGTCTGACGTGAGTGAAATAATTTCATTCCGTGTATCCCTTCTTGTGGGCCCCTGACCACTAACCCACTGCAAAGCAACTGTCAGTGGGAAATTTAAGTGGGCTTTGAAAATCAATCCTATTTGGTATTACCTGGTGATGACGACGTTACATGTTGCACATTGTCTGTTACAGGAAGACTTGGAGGCTATCAGAAGCTCTCTCTCCCAAATTTTTTTATTAACCTTTCTTTATACAGGTAAAATGTCATTGAGACCCAGGTTCTCATTTGCAAGAGAGACCTGTTGTAGGTAGGCAGCAGCAAAACAAAGTTACAGATTAACTGAACATACAAGACACAAAAACAAAACAGGAACATATGATAATTAATAATACAATTAAAGAAAAATAACTAGTTAAGTTCAGTACATGTGCAGACCCCCACTGACTGTCTCACCAGCCTTCCTACAAGTAATTTGAAGTCCTCCAGTGAAATAAAACTGGACAGCTTCAGCTTCTGTTGGAGCCTGTTCCATGTTACAGGCGCAGCATAGGAGAACGCCTTTTTGCCAAGTTCACTACGGACTGAGGGGATGGCAAATATTTATGTATTTAGCAGACGCTTTTATCCAAAGCGACTTACAAATTAAGATATAACAAGCTATATAAAAAGCTAACAATAAACTACATAGAAGGAACCCACTAGTCTGACTCTGTCAGAGGTGACAGAGTAGAGATAGAGTGCAGGCATAGAAGGAAGTGCAGAAAGATAAAGTGCAAAGATAGAGGGGGTAGGTAAGTACAAGGTAAGTGCTAGTATAGGAGGTGCTCTCTGAAGAGCTGGGTTATGTGATGTAATCCAGGGACCGGAGGCTATGATCAGACTGTTTCCGTGGACAAATAGGAGGGGAGTAGTCCAATGATGGATTTGTAGATAAATAGATACCAGTGGGTGGTTCTACGCATGGAAAGTGAAGACCAGTCAGTGAGAGAACAATATGCAGTGATGTGTATGAGGTTTACAACCAATTATGAATCTCAAAGATCCGTGATATGCAGCATCCAGTAGATGTAGGGAGTGAGCAGAGGCATTTATATAAACATCACCATAATCCAGGAGTGGCAAGAAAGTGGCTGCAAGAGTACGTTTTCTTGCATTAAAAGAAAAACGGGCTCTATTTCTAAAGAAAAACCCCAGTTTTAATTTAAGTTTCTTCAGTAATTGGTCAATATGGCATTTAAAAGAGGCTATCGTCCAATGTTATGCCAAGGTATTTATAAGTGGCCACAGACTCAATATGGGTACCCTGAGCAGACATAATACAGGGTAAAACAGCAGGCACCTTCTTTTTATTTGAAAAGAACATAGACTTAGTTTTACCTGCATTTAGAACTAGCCTGAAATGAGACAATTGTGCCTGAATGGTGTCAAAAGCAGACTGCAGTTCTTTGAACACCTGGGCGACAGAAGCTGCGCAACAAACTGTTTAACAAAAGACTTTGAAAGCAAGACCCATGTGGCAAGACTGGATCTGACATAGATCGCCACGCCACCGGCCTTTTTAGGGCGATCAGAACGGAAAATATTGAAACCCTCAATTGATACATCTTTGTCCAAAACAGATTTTGAGAGCCAGGTCTCAGAGATGACAATTAGATCTGCACCGGTCGACTCAACCCAAATTTTTAGCATATCCATTTTCATCTTAGAAAGCAGACTGCAAGCATTTACATGTGTGATATGCAAACCAAACATATTTTTAAAATCAGATGGCGTACTACATGTAACTGGGGGACCAGGATTTGGGTGAATACCAGTCAACAGAAGAAGCATAAAGACAAAACATTTCCGCTTAATGCTCAATACGGTCGAACCCTTACAGGAATAAATATTACCTCGTATGGCACCTGTGTGGTTCATCAGAGAAAACGCATGAGGAAAACAAATGTCCAACTCACACGGACATGGGAGCGAGACAGATCGAGCAACATCTACGTCCAGTGGCCAGTTTGCTGGCTCAGGTCTTAGTGAAGAAGTTGCACCGCTTTTGATGATCAGTCGCGGGCATAAAGAGTCTGGATTTCCGACCATAGAGCCGCCAAGAAGCCCTGCCATGGCGAGGCAAAGAGCCAAGGAAACAACCACCATGACTGCAGCCAGGGGTGAGATGAGTGTGTGTTGATCCCCAGGCAGAAGCAAAAACGAGGAGCGCAGGTTCATCAGCCCAGACCGTTTTGGGCCTGGGTCGGCCTGGTGGATGGATGGACTGCCGCTCTGATGAAGCCCGACCTGCGGCTCCTCGGTGGTCCGGAACAGGGCGGACATGATCGGGGAGTGTCGCAGCCCTCCCACCACCATGGCTCTGTCTGAATCTCTGCTCAGACTTTCCAAACTGCTAACAACTCAGCTAGCAGAAATGATGACACTCTTGAGTATAAAAATGTGGACACTTACACTTCAACACCGATACACAACATATGTGAAAGAACGATACACATTCTCAGGCAGGCGAGTCCGTTTGTCCTCTAAGATTCAGATTTAGCCAACTGTTATGCAGTTTTTGTTTTTTTTCATGCTGTTCATATCTTTGTCCTATCTTGACAGACACCTATGTGGAAGAATACTCCCGCTTCTGTCTGGTGGTCGAGGCAACACCAAAAATGAGGGAAAATTTGGTGACCAAGGCCGCCAGTCCACGATGATCGGCTGGTCCGACATCAGGTACTGGACGTAGAAGTTCCTGCTTAATATAGACCTCATAAAAGTGTAAGTATTGAACTCTGAAAGCAGTAGCAGAGTATTGTAATTAGAAGAAACTAAATCCAAACTGCTCTTTCCACAGATACTCTGCATTGCTACGAAGGTTTGGCATTCAATTCAATTCAATTTTATTTATATAGTGCCAGATTACAACCATTGTCATCTCAAGGCACTCAAGTCTTTTGTTGGCATGGCACCAGCCACGGTCACGCTCTACGCTGGCGACGCCCTGGCCCTCGTGGAGTACATGGCCGACACCCCCCCCACTGCCGGGTGACAAAAGGCCAGCTGGTGGTTCTTAAGAGGGAACTGAGGAAGGTCCTCAGGCTGGCAGGTCGGACGGTCCTGGGTCACCAGGCTGCTCTGAAGCAGCAGCAGCAGCAGCTGGTGACCCGGGAATCACTGACCTACCAGTCAAAAGCCAGAGCCAAGATTCCTGAGCTCCTGAGAAAGCTCATGCTCATCCTTTGTTTCCTATACAAAATCATTTGAATATTCACATCTGTGTCTCTCTTTTACTCTCTCTAACGCGCACACAGACACACACACACACTCACTGCTCTTTTCATTTACATTATTATGCTAATTTAATGTTACCTCTTTTGTTTCTCTCTCCTGTTTTCCATTTATGGACACAGGACTGGAGTCCTGACCGGCCTCCGCCCTGGGGGACGATGAGGCTGGCTACCTCATAAATGTATACCAAAAGTCAATGCAAAATATATATATATTTTTTTTCTTCAATGTTCCAGGCTCAAACCATGAATTTTTTTGCTTTTGTCTGTGTTCTATATCAGGTATAAAACTCTGCGGCAGTTTGGCAGAGACCAGATCTATATGGATAAGGGGGAGTAGCTGGAGGAGAGTGCCCACGTGGCAACCACATCCTCAGCCCTGCCCGTGGCTGCAGAAGCGGCAGCAGCGTCCACCTCCGGCTCTCTTGTGGCACCGTGCTCCACCGGCTCCCATGGCTGCCTCCGGGTCCTCCTCAGGTCCCTCGATGGTAGGTCCAAACCTTTTAAACACAATCACAAGACAGTGAATTTTCAATGATTCTGAACCCTGTGTGTACCCGCTCTTGTTCTTACAGACATCACCCAGGAAGACAAGCCCGACCAAGGCAACGGCACACAAAATCAAAAGAAGGCTCCTTCGGCCTCCGGCAAAGACTCCGAAAATAACAAATAAAAGGGCGCAGGTCGTCCTTCAGGACCTTTACAAATAGGCCTTCCTTTATCTTTTTCTTTGTTCTTCATAGATATTGAGGAGAGTATGTTAGGAATTTTTAGCCCACTGTTTTGCTCTGCAAAGAGATTATCATTGTTTAAATAAAACCATATTATCTATACGACCCTGCATCTGCCTCCTGTACTTTCACGGATCATGACATAGTGAGGGATAAGTGGGCCTTATAGACCCTTCATGGAAGTGAAGTGCTCGCAACCTCTCCTTCCGAGTTAGCTTCAGATCAGACTGATGTTCAGCCAGAAGAAGACGAGTGCAGCCAGCAGTCACAGGATTGGACAAGACTGAGCTGCACTTCACGACTCTGCACATGGTTATAAATTTTTTCTCTTTTAAGAAATTGTCAGTTATTACACATCATTGTTTCATTACTTATCATCATTTTGCAACAGAGTCATATGTTCATATTCACGTGCACATGTCCTGGTTAAATATTGTGTATTGTTTAGTGTTTGTGACGTTCCTCAATGTTCTGAGTGTTGTTTGGCTGTTTATTGTCATTGTCTATTTATGTTTTTATTTTCCAAAACGCCTTTTGTTTAATTATGGTTCTTTCCTCTTTCGGTTAATATTTTTGCTGAATCATTTTAAATTTATTACTTACCAATCATAGCCAGTCACACATGTCTTTAGCCTTTAGTGTGAATCAGCTGTTCGGAGCCTGACCATAGGTACTGAAAGGATAATTAAGTGGTTGGTCACCAAGTGGGAATGGGGCCATAGGAGAATTTTTCTGTGAATAAGAATATGAGTTACAAAAGTAGCAGCCAGTGGGGTTTTCACTCATATTCTCATATGCCACCGCATATGTTTAATTTTTGGTCCAGGGTTTACAGTCACACTCTATATGATTTTCAGTTTTAGGTGAATATGTTTTAATTGATTATTCTATTTTGTTTTAATAATTTTGTGTTAATTATGGGTGGTGATCGTTTAGGTTAGGTTATTTCTTTATTAAATCACTGATAAGAGATTTTAGGGGGGTTATGTAGAAAGAACAGGGCCTTGACACTGCTTGAACCACATATTGTTTAGGACCAGAATTAACTCTCTCTCTGGACAATGACGAAGATGCAGTGGCATTCTCAGACCAGATAGAGATTGGGTTTGGGCCACATACACACAGAATGATTTCAAGAGATATAAGATCTCGTGGTGTACTTGCAAATATTTTTTGCATTACTTAAGGATTAACTATTATGATTATCATTGCTCTTTTCTTCGTTTTACAGGCATAAATTCCCCCCAAACATAATTTATAATGTTGATGAAACAGGTGTAACAACAGACACCAAAGCAGGTAGTGGCAGCAAAAGGAAAGAAGAAAGTGGGCACCATCACATCTGCTGAAAGAGGCAAACTTGGTCTGTGCAGTCAATACAAACTGGTAATGCAGTCCCTCCCATGTTTATCTTCCTGAGGGTCAGATACAAAGACCACTTCATTACAGGAGCACCTGCAGGATCAACTGGTACCTCCACCAGATCAGGCTGGATCAATGAAAACACCTTCGTTGAGTTCCTTGAACATCTGGTTCAGCAGACCAAGTACTCCCCTGACCTGTCACTGCTGCTAATTTTGGATAGAAACTGTACAAGTGGAGGACAAAAGAAGTGTCAGAACTACAAAGCTATCGACAGCAGATTACTACAGGTCCCAGCTAGTTTGTTGTGTATTTTTCATCCCTTTTTGTTACTTTTCTCCCCGCCTTACTCACCTGCTCCTCATTAGCTATCAGCCCCTCAGTATATATACCGGTTTATTTCCCTCAGTTCTTTTCCAGATTGTCTAGTGTGTTTCCCTTGCTATCCAGCATCCTGTTATCCTGATTCTGATCTTTCCTGTTTGTGTTTTGACCTGCCTTTTTGGATTATGGACCTTCCCATTGCCTATTGTGTTTGCCACGCGATTATTACCTGTTCCTTCACCTGATCTGTTCCCTGTCTTGTGCTATTGCGTTTTTGCCTACCATTTTGTCCCTTCTGACATACTGCACATTCAGTACGCCTTTTGGGAGGTACAGATTCCTCAGAATGCCATTTGGCATAATTTAATCTTCTGAAATATATCATCGTACCATGGACAACATGCTCGAGGGACTAGAAGGGGTCCGTTACTATGTGGATGACGTGGTAGTCTGGGGCTCAAAAGTTGAACTGTGCCAAATGCCAGTTCAGTGTGCAAGAAATAACATTCCTCTGAGACAAGTATTATTCTCAAGGGATAGAGCCTGATGACAGAAAAATAATGGGAATGATCAACTTTATTGGAAAGTTCATACCCAACCTGTCAGTGAAAACATCAACACAGAGAACTTCTCCATGACTCGAAAGAGTTCAACTGGACATTGCGAAATGAGCGAGAATGGAATGCTCTAAAGGTCACACTGACAAATACACCCATGCTTGCGTATTATGAACCCAACAAGAGAATGAAGATCTCAACTGTTGCGTCGAAGAACGGACTTGGAGCTGTCTTGTCACAGGCAGAAAGAGATAGCTGGAAGCCATTTTCTTACGCTTATAGATCCATGACTAAGACTGAACAAAGATACTCTCAAATAGAGAAGGGATGTCTAGGATTAGCTTATGGACTGGATATCTTTCATTGTTATGTCTATGGGCTTCCTATATTCACAGTTGAGACAGATCATCGTCCTCTTGTGTCAATCATCAAGAAAAGTCTAATTGAGATGTCACCAAGGATTCAGCAGCTCATCATGAAACTGCAAAGGTATGATTTTGAGCTAATATACACACCAGGCAAACACTTGGTGTTGGCGGATGCGCTATCATGAGCACCAGAGATGAACACTGTTAGCTCCACTGAAAAAGAGATTGAAAAGCATGTAAACATGATAGTTGAGTCATTACCTGTGTCTGGCTGTAAAGCAAAATAAATAAGTGAAGAGTCAGTCAAAGATAAGGAGTTACAAACAGTGATGGAAAACATTCACAGTGGCTGGCCCAAGAGCTAAGTGTGGTAAATGGACTGTTATTGAAAGACTGTAGAATTGTCAATCCACGCAGCCTGAGATACGTCATAGGCTCCACGAAGAACACCTGGGTATAGAGAAATGTAAAAGGAGAGCCAGGAATGCTGTGTACTGGCCCGGAATCAACAAGGACATTGAAAACATGACAGGAAAGTGTGAATTATGTAACAAGTACCAGAACAAACAGGCAAGGGACCGATGCAGTATAAGATCCATACCTGGCACATAGGATTTTTATGGTATAGCGTATGAGTGCAATTAAAGCACAGGAACATAATTGTAAAACAGGGTATATCATGAGATAACAACTAAAAACTCAACAACTAACATTTCCCTCCTGTTTATCGAATGAGATACAAAAACAACATATGCAAACATTACAGAGTTTCTTTTGGTTCACTGTGGTAGGCAGAAACAGTACATCATTCAACATCACTTGTTTTGGACATTTTCAATGTAGAAGAAGAAGTCATTCTTAGTTTCTTTATGCTTCACACAGGTGAAGAACAGTCATCATAGTCGTCACAGACTCGTCTTTGGTTGGTTGAAAAGTAATCATGCTCCGTGTTTGGCGGAGCAGTTGTAGGCTTACCATGGTGGAAGTGACCGTCTTAGTTATCACAGACTTGAAACAAGGGATAACACAAGTTGTAAACAAACAGAATAATATCAGCACACCAAAGAAGGGGGTTACGATCTTTAAGAGTAGTTGCCACCAGGTGCCGGTCGTCAGCCATGAGAGAAAGTCCCATTGTTGTGCTGTTTCTCGTGACATAGTTTGTTGCAGATTACGCAGGGAGGCCATTGCCTCATTTATGTGGGTGTCATTTTCACCGGGGATATAGGTACCTATAATGTGACATACTTGGAGTTCACGACTCTGGCCACTTTCTATCTGCAAAGAAAAGTTAACAAAAGACTGGAAGCGATAATTCAGAGTTTCAATATACAGTGCATGTTTTCCAATACCATCCCAAGGGAAGAGGGAATGTAGCACTTTAGCACTTGTGCTCTAAACCTTATGTTCGGCTGGGACATCTGAGCCCCAGATGGGATCGTGTGGTTTGAAGACCGTGACATCTCTCTGTTGTTGCTTACGAAAGGAGGGCAGTTGGCCACGACAGATCTTATAGGTATGGTCGGTGACCCACACCGGCGCGCAGACTCCCGTCCAGTTGATGGGCAGCATTGGATATACATTATGTCCGCGTAACCATGTAGCAAACTCAAGTGTGGAATTTAATACAAACGTAAGACTTTAAATGACTGCAACATTCTTTTGTGGGGATGGTCAGTGTGGAAATACCAGATGGGGGATTTCTACATCAAAGAAGAGAAATTTACAACAACCTTCGGCCCACGAAAGAGTTTTGGGGGAGTTTTCTCAGCCCCTCCCTCCACAGACCTGTACCATAAATTTAGGTAAATGCATTAATAGCTTAGTGCTAACTAAGCTGAACAAACAACGGACCCTTTCAGGAGAGTATTGGGGTAAACCAGAACAGGACCCTTCCGATCCTATATGGTTCAAAGTAAACAATGGTGACAGTTTGCCCCGACTCTGACTCAAGCCAGAGACACTCGCTGCATGGACCTCTCACTCTCAAAAGGATCTCACCTAGAATCACTTTTTAGCTGAATCTTGAAACTGTATTAAATGTGCTTTATATCTTTGAACAAGTTCTTTCATGTTCTCAGTGATATCACAAGCTGCATTTTAATACCTTTTGCATGATCGTACGTTCAAGGCTACAGAAGATATTATTATTTTGGAAAATGACTAATCAGCTTATGGAGCCACATTGCCCCCCGAGTGGTTTGTAGTACTGAATGGTTAAACCCAAAACTAAGTCAACAACTTGCATATGACATGTGACATTTATATGAAATAACGCAACTATTAACCAATGCTTCAGCTGTTTCCTATTGTAGTCTGTCTTTAACACAGGAAAATAACACTGGTTGGTTTGTTATTCATACGTCATAATTTTACAGATATCCATCTGAATTTTGGGACTCATAACCATCATGTTATGTTACACGATGATAACATATTATGTTGTTTTTGATGTCTTTATATCCTAAGTTTATGCTACATCTTTACCCTTTATAGTTATGGTGTTTTTAGAATCCTCTGAAGAAATGTTTATGAGACGGAGGAATGCAGGAGTCGAGTTGCTTTGAGGCACCCTCGTTACAGGTCGCCTTACAAAATACGCCCAGGCAGACGTCACAACAGTTTCAGGCATACCATTGGCTGAAAATGTAGCATAGACCTACGTCATGCCCCGCCTCTGCGAATCAAACTCCGGAAACCGTGAGGAAAAGTAATTTATTGAATAAGTTCTTGAAGAGAATATTGACAGAATATTGTAAGAGAATATTCAAGGTCCAGATCAGTAGAGAAGATGAAGAGCAGAGAGCTCTAATTGATGGAATGAGAGTCTGGCGGAGAGTCTTTGGAAATGGCAGGAGAGGAAGATGAGCTGGAAGAAGAAGGTCCGAACAAAGACAGAAAGGGAAGAATGCAGTAGAAAGATACGTTTTGTGTTTTTGTATGTCCGTCAACCTGTCTCCTCTCTATAGCACGTTTTAAACTCTGCTGCTGTACGCCTCCTCACCTATTTTTGATCACCAAAAGGAGCCAGCGTTAAGCTCGTTAACCTTTTTGTCAGTCTTTGGTAAATTTAAGTTCACCTCATCAGAGTTGGTCAGCAACCAAAACCAACTCGACCCTTGGACAGTTTTATCATTTGCGGTGAATTCCGACACACCACCCCGTTCGTCTTCTGAGCTACCAGAAGGAAGCCATTCTCCGGCGCAGGAAAGCGACCGGTCCAGTCCCTGAAAGTCAACCACAACGAAGGCCGCGAGACGCGGAACAGAGAGAGACCCAGTGGGACCCGCTGGTGATTACCTGTGGTTCGGAGGTGACCTAACCGTAAGATGGTAAATAGACTTGTACTTGTATAGTGCTTTTCTAGTCTAACTGACCACTCACAGCGCTTCACTACATAATCTGCCCTGTTCTTACATTTCAGACGGTATGCGGTGGGTGTCGAGAGAATTCGCTGTTAAATGATAAATTAACCCAAGCTGTTAGCCTTTAAATTCAAATAGTAACAAACCTAGATTATTTGAATGATTCCAGTATCCATCCATCCCCTCCCCTTAGTTCTTTTCAATTCACTAAGTGTTTCTTATATAATCATCCACATTCAAAGCATTTCTCCTGTTGTCTTAAGGTTCATGTCTTTGGTCATGTCATTTTAATAAATGGTTCATATATATTCATATATAAAATCAACCGTTTTTTGTCTATGTGTTCTTTACGTATGCAAGTCCAACAAAACGAGAATTCACGAGTAGCGACTATATGAGACTGGAATTTATTAGTTATTAATTAATCATTGATTATTAATTTAACATACCAGAATCGTAGGATTCTGTCTTTTTCCTTCGATTGAAGGCAGTGCCCAAAACGAGGTAAAATTAGGCTTATTCAGATAGTGAGAACTTTCGGATAAATCCTTATATCTTATCACATCATGCAACGTGTGTCCGCTATAAATATTGATTGTCGGTGCCTTGTGTGGTGCCGATATATAATTTGGCTACAACCACCACCCGTTCTGGATGAGGTACGTCCCGTTTGACGGCAGGGATATGTTGGTTGGGAAGCCTTCTCCAGTTGCCGTAGCATTTCCGTCTTGGCACTCAGAAGTGATGCTTAGAGCTCCCATCCAGGCTCCTCCCTGTGGGCAGCCCTTGCTTGTGCACAGATGCATTTTGTTTCCTTGGGTGAAGCAAGTGAAGTTCTGCCCTTTGGGAATGTGGAGATATGCTACCTGTGGTGAGGGTTTTCCTCCGACTGTGATGTTCATGTTGGCCCAGAACAATGTACTGCATGTCCTGTTTTCCCAATGGGGATCAGAGTTATTGATCACAATATTGCTATGTTGAAACCTGCCATTGAGGCCATACATTTTGCTTCAGTTTTATTCATCCATTTGGCTGTGAGATGAGTCTGTATAGAAGAAGGTGGGAGTTTGGAACACACATAACATCCTTCAGTTTCGTCAGACCGTCCCACGGTGGATTTCACACACCTGTACCAGGTATTTGTGTCGAATGGGTGTTTCGGGTCCCATGTCCAGTCCTTGTGGTCCACATCATGAGTACATATCTTTTCCCGGTTTGGTTTGGGATCACTTTGAGTACCTAGGATGAACACAGACAATACACACGCTACAGCTGCAGCGCAGCAGAGAAACACCTTTCGTGTCCCCATTGCTGCTCAGTTATCAGAGATGCAGGTGCACCCTAGGCCTAGCAGAGTGGGGATCAGTTGGTTTCTTCACTGACGTTGAGACACCTCACTCTAAATAATGAGGTCCCTTTGTAGTCAGGCTTCCCCACCACTCTGAAATTAGGGGTCCAGCACTCTCTGTAACTTACAGTGGCTGAGGTGGATCCAGTTGGGCATTTCAGCAATCTTCACTGCAGTAGGTGTGGTCAGGAGCACTTGGTATGGTCCTTCCCACCGTGGGCTGGCCCAGTTCTTTCTTTTGATGACCCTGATGTACACCCAGTCACCTGGTTTGATGGGACTGTCAACCTGTGGAAGAGAAGATCCAAAAGGCAGTAAATTTGCATTGGACACGTCTTTCTGTTTTAGTGTCCTGATCATATAATCTGCCAGAGTCTGTTCTTCATCTGCTTTCTGTAAGTCTGATGAAAACACTGGTAACCTATATGGTCTCCCATGGACTATCTCAAATGGAGTTAATCCTTCTGATGTGGGAGTGATTCTCATATAGTTTCACCAGGTCCAAGCATTCTGGCCACGGACGGCCAGTAGATTCCATGCACTTTTTCAATCTGCTTTTGATAGTGCCATTTGTTCTTTCCACAAGGCCTGCACTTTGAGGGTGGTAGGCACAATGATTTTTCAAATCCATTCCCAAATGCTCTGCCATTTTCTGAACTACTTTATTCACAAAGTCTGGCCCATTGTCACTGTAAATGGTTTGTGGGATGCCGTGGGCTGGGATGATAGTTATGTTTTGCAAATAGCCTTAGCTACCGCTAGTGCATCAGCTAGATGGAACTATCTCAACCCACTTGGAAAAGAGCTTCTTTTTGGTCTCATATTTCCTTGGGGGTTGTGTTTCACACACACAAGACTTGCTTTACAAAAGTTTTTTAAGTAGGAATTTAATCCATACGTTGTAAAGTGTTGTTGTTTGATACCACTCATCCCTCCTGTTGACACATGGCAAGGCCCATATGTCACAATTGCTGCTGCTTTGAAAAGAGATTTAGAAAGAACTGTTTTTTCCCCCCCCCATTCACTTGAAAAATCCCATCCGAGTTTTGTGTGGCACCTTTTGTGGCCCACATCTGTTTTTATTGTACTGATGCATATCTGTTAGTACAGTTTGGTCAATTAATTGTTTATCATCTGTGTGTGATAAAAATTTGTCATGTCCATGTTTTCCTGGAGCTGCTTCTTTTGCAACTTGATCTGCAAATCTGTTGCCATTAGAAACTTCCTCTTTGCTTGTCGTGTTTGCAGCACACTTGCACACTGCTAATTTGGCTGGCAGCTTGAAGGAGATCAGTCAAAAGAGATGCATGTGTTACAGGTTTACCTGTGCATGTTGTCATGCCTCTGCGCTCCCATTGTTTTACAAAACAAGGTTGAGAACGCATATTGGCCGTCAGTGTAGATTGTTACTTCATGTCCTTCTGCTAATTTGCATGCTCTAGTCAGTGCAATAAGCTCAGCAGCTTGTGCTGACATTTGGCTGGGGAGTCTGGCTGCCTCTACCACTCTGGAGGGCAGTTGGACTATTGCATAGCCACTTTGGTTGTTACCTTGCGGGTCTTTGGAACATGACCCGTCAAACCATTTTTCTCCTACTGTAAGAGGTCTATCACTGAGGTCTGGTCTTGGTAACTGCAAACGTTCTGTTGTTTACAGACAGTTGTGTCGTGTGCTGTCTTCCAGTAAGGGAATCAGTGTTGCAGGGTTTAAGACAGTACATCTTTTCACCACCAGGTGGGGCTGAGACAGCAGTGTGGCTGTGTATGATAAATGTCTGGCTGGTGAAAGGAAATTCATTTTGCTTTGCAACAACAGCACATTCACAGCATGTGGGACCAAAAGTTCCATTTTATGAAACAACACGAAATCTGCTGATTGGATGACTGCCAGAGAAGCTGCACAAACAGCTTGGACACACTCAGGTAAAGCTTGGGCCACTGGGTCCAATTTCTTTGAGTAGAAAGCTACAGGTTTCAATCTGCCACCATGGTTCTGCAACAACACTGAAGTCATGTTTCAGTTTCCATCAATGCTTGTTTTAAAACTACAAATACCGCCTCAGTTTCAGGGGTCCACTTAATTTTAATCAGACATTGTCATGGGGACACCGTAAATGAGGTCCTGCAAAGTGTGAGCTTTTTCTGCATAATGTGGTATCCAAGCTCTGCAGTAATTACACAGTCCTAAGGAGTGCATCATTTGCTTCTTCGCCTCTGGTTTAGGCATGTCAGCGATAGTTTGTTTTCCAGCTGTCTGTATCTGTCTGCCTGCAGCTAACAGAGTGTGGCCTAAATAGTTCACCTCTCTCCTCACTCACACTGGAGTTTATTTTTTGACACTTTGTTTCCAGTTTTGCAGAGGTGCTGCAACAGAGCAAGAGAATCTTCTCTGCTTCCTCGGACATGTGAAAATCTGCCAAACAGGCCATTACTGCTTGGGTAAAGATGGAGGGACTGTCAGCGAACCCTTGTGGCAGTCTGGTGACTCAGAACTGTCTGCTTTTAAATTCAGACAAAACTGAAGTTGTTCTCTTTGGACCTGAGCGCTTCAGGGAGAAATTGTCTAGTTATATAGTTACTCTAGATAGTATTTCCTTGGCTTCTAGTTCTACAGTGAGGAACTTTGGAGTTATTTTTGACCAGAATTTATCATTTGACGCACATATAACTGAAAGAAGGCAGTTTCTAGGACTGCCTTCTTTCACCTTCGTAATATTGCTAAAATCAGGAACATCCTGTCTCAGGGTGATGCAGAGAAACTAGTTCATGCATTTGTTTCTTCAAGATTGGACTACTGTAATTCCTTATTATTGGGCTGTCCCACATATTCTCTGAAAAGCCTCCAGCTGATCCAAAATGCTGCAGCCAGAGTTCTGATGAGAACTAACAGGAGAGATCATGTTTCTCCAGTTTTAGCTTCTCTTCATTGGCTCCCTGTTAAATTCAGAATAGAATTTAAGATTCTTCTACTCACATATAAAGCTCTTAATGACCGAGCTCCATCATATCTTAAAGATCTCATTGTAAGATATTTTCCTAACAGAGCACTTCGCTCCCAAACTGCAGTTGTTCCCAGAGTTTCTAAAAGTAGAATGGGAGGCAGAGGCTTCAGTTATCAGGCCCTCTCTTGTGGAGATTGGACTGAAGACAAGTTTCGGTGCAATCTGTTGGTTTCCTTAACTAGGATATTATTTTTTGAATTGGCTCTATATGAATTAATTGGATTATGATTACAATGAATTGAATTCCAATTGGCTTGAATTGGACTATATTACTTAAGTGCCTTGAGATGACAATTGTTGTAATCTGGCGCTATATAAATAAAATTGAATTGAATTGGTGTATGTGTATACAAACCAGAACTGAGAGTCTGGGTGAATTGGGACTGAGAAAAAGGTGTTACTGAGGTAAACTACAGTAAAGAACTTCTTATCAGGCTTTAGAGAGTTTAACAATGTGTGTGGATCAGCTTTGAAAATCAATCCTATTTGGTATTACCTGGTGATGACAGCGTTACATGTTGCACATTGTGTGTTACAGGAAGACTTGGAGGCTATCAGAAGCTCTCTCCCAAATCGTCATGCTGTTCATCACATCTTTGTTCTATCTTGACAGACACCTATGTGGAAGAATACTCCCGCTTCCACCGAAAATGAGGGAAAATTTGGTGACAGAGGCCGCCAGTCCATGATGATCGGCTGGTCCGACATCAGGTACTGGACGTGGGAGTTCCTGCTTAATATAGACCTCATAAAAGTGTAAGTATTGAACTCTGAAAGCAGTAGCAGAGAATTGTAATTATAAGAAACTAAATCCAAACTGCTCTTTCCACAGAGGTTTGGCATGACCCCCCCCCCGGCTCTGAAGCAGCAGCAGCAGCAGCTGGTGACCCGGGAATCACTGACCTACCAGTCAAAAGCCAGAGCCAAGATTCCTGAGCTCCTGAGAAAGCTCATGCTCATCCTTTGTTTCCTATACAAAATCATTTGAATATTCACATCTGTGTCTCTCTTTTACTCTCTCTAACGCGCACACAGACACACAGACACACACACTCACTGCTCTTTCATTTACATTATTATGCTAATTTAATGTTACCTCTTTTGTTTCTCTCTCATTTCAGTCGACATTGAGAAAGGTCCGCCCCAGGACCCAAAACCCCGGTGCAGGTTTTTTGGCTACCTCAGGGCATACCTGTTTTCCATTTATGGACACAGGACTGGAGTCATGACCGGCCTCCGCCCTGGGGGACGATGAGGCTGGCTACCTCATAAATGTATACCAAAAGTCAATGCAAAATATCTTTTTTTTTTTTTCTTCAATGTTCAAGGCTCAAACCATGATTTTTTTTTTTTTTTTTTTGCTAAATCCAAACTGCTCTTTCCACAGAGGTTTGGCATGACGCCAGCCACGGTCACGCTCTACGTCGGCCATGCCCTGGCCTTCGTGGAGTACATGGCCGACCCCCCCCGTCCCCTTTTTTTGTTCTTCAATGTTCCAGGCTCAAACCATGAATTTTTTTGCTTTTGTCTGTGTTCTTTATCAGGTATAAAACTCTGCGGCAGTTTGGGAGAGCCCAGATCAATATGGATAAGGAGGAGTAGCATTGGTGCCTGAGGTGGCTGGAACTCAGAAAGAGAACTGTGGCCAAAAACGGCTTCTTTTTTTCCACTTTTGGGAGAGCGCAAGCCAAGGACATGGTCCGGAGGGCGTGGGCGGAGATGGGGCTGCCAGGCGCTCCGTCCATCCTGAACCTGAGGGCTGCTGTTGCCACATACGTGAGTATCACAATCTCCTTACACTAGATTTCCACCAAGTCAATGTAATCAATACTGACAGTTAACTCTTTGTAGAATTTGAGCAGAACACAGCTGAGCAAAGAGAGCAGGTGGCGCACCTCATGTGCCACTCTGTTGCTACGCAAGAACAGTTTTATGCTATGCATAAAACGGTGGCTCAGGCAAGCAAAATGCGCTTTTTGTGCTGGCCGGACTGGAGGAGAGTGTCCCCGTGGCAACCACATCCTCAGCCCTGCCCGTGGCTGCAGAAGCGGCAGCAGCGTCCACCTCTGGCTCTCTTGTGGCACCGTGCTCCACCGGCACAATCACGCTGGCCACGCCCTGGCCTTCGTGGAGTACATGGCCGACACCCCCCCCCAGTGCCGTGTGACAAAAGGCCAGCTGGTGGTTCTTAAGAGGGAACTGAGCAAGGTCCTCAGGCTGGCAGGTCGGACGGTCCTGGGTCACCAGGCTGCTCTGAAGCAGCAGCGGCTGGTGACCCGGGAATCACTGTTGTTTCTCTCTCATTTCAGACGACATTGAGAGAAGTCAGAGAGAGCCCAGATTTATTTGGACAAGGAGTATGGGTGGTGCCGTAGGTGGCTGGAGCTCCGTAAAAGGACGGTGGCTACCAATAGTGTTGGGTATAGTTACTTTGGAAATTGGTTAATTAGGTTACAGCGTTACATCAATTAAAAGTAGTCTGTTACGTTACAGTGTTACCTATGAATAGAAGTAACACGCTAGAGTACTCATGTTACCAAAAATTAAAGGCCGTTTGCAGCGCCTCACACATGCTGCAACTTAACTGACACAGACACACAGCCTCCTTTAAATGGACCTTTAAGTGAGAGGGGGGGGGGTGCCATCTGAATGCAAAATGTGTGATGTCACATTGTTGTGTTGGCTATCTGTAATTATTACTAAAAGATAACGATGTGAGCGTCCACATTTATTAACTATAATGTCCTATAAACGGCGGTGTCAAGCAGGCGCTGCAAGCTCCAGCTGTGGCTGCAGCTCATGAAAATAAACTACTGATGACTCCTCACTGCTGTATGGAAAAATACAGAAAGGAGATGTGGCTGGGGGTATGGTGCTGCTGGTTGGTTCCATTCTGTTATGTATGAAAGACTAGCTAAATATAGCTCATCTTAGTTTAAAACCCATCTACAGACTACAAACATTCCAAACATATATCTATAAATCTAAAGAAAAACTCCATCTAATCCATCGAAAAAGAAACACCTTAACTAAGAAATAAGTGCAGGAAAACAAACTGATATGCTTTGAATTATTTGTTGAATTATGTGAGTTGAATTAATTCATTTCAAGAAATAGCATGAAAAAGAAGGCATTTCAGGCAAATCATCAGTTTGAACTAACACCACTGAAGTCATGACATACACCAGAACACTAATCTTAAATGGGAAATAAATTAATAAGTAAATTCATTCAAAGCGGCTAATTTAAACAATGGCTTGGAATGAAATGGGCTCACATTTTCCTTCAATGTTCAGGGAGAAATGAGTCTACGACTGGAAGTAAAGCAAAGCACACAAACAGTGAAGCTGTGAACATCTGAGCCTCTGAGTGAGCTGCTTCTGTCTGTTATAGAGTCACACGTGAAAAGAAACCCAAAAGATTGACGAAGTAGGGACGATACATTTTTCTGGACGATATATTGTCCCACAAATTATTGCCGATAAACAATATTATTGTCAACATGATAATACTGTATATCATAATAATGCACGCCTTTTCAGTGCGTTATAACATTGGAATTTCAAGAATGTTTAAATAGCCTAAATAAATACAAACAAAATGGACAGAATGAACAGAGTGCTCTGTCAGCAAAAATTGCGCTTGAATTAGAACCATTTTGCGCTGTTCCGTTTATATTTACTGTCGAATCCAAGATGGCGCCGCAGAAGGCCACCTCGGTACTTCGCTCTCTAGTACTTTTGTTTTTGTATATTTGTAGTGTTTTTTGTGCCCCTTATCTGGTCACTCCAGAGAAGAACTCATAAACACCGGATTAACCACCAGAAAAGTTTTTTTTCATTCGTTTTCGTCAGAAAACAGATATTTTATTAAAATATATCTATATTTTACATACATAAGTCTTTTTTTTTAAAACATAGTTTTGTTATTTTATTTGTATTATTGTTCTATTTCCACTTTAGAGAGCCAAGTGAACCGAAGGGTGTGCTTACATGCCTGCCAATAAAAAGCGATTCCGATTCAACCAAACGCCTCAGTGACAAAGGCTCTGCATCTCTAGGTGCAGTTTTTTTCCCCAGCTGGGAAAACTTGGGCAGGTGGTTATGCTTTAGGTGGGCATGCAAGTTTGTTGTGTTGCCACCACTTTAGAACAAATTCGGCATACTGGCTCGTCAGTGTTGATGCGCTCACCTTGCTCATTTGGTTTGAAGCCGAAATATTCCCACACCGGGGCATTTGGCTTTGCAATCATCTTTTCTTCCTCGTGTTGCTCTGCACGAGGCGCACTTGCAGCACTCCATGTGTGTAGTGAATGCTACAGACCCAGCCTCCCCCCACAAAGACAAAGAGACTGGATGACTGACAAGAGGGTTCACTACGCTATGGAACAAACACACCCAAGTGCTGAGATCGAGTACAGAGTCAACCCTCTTGTCATCCACCCTGCTTGGAGGCGAGAAAAACATACGTCTCTTCTACCAGAGACGACTCAGTTCCTTCAAAGTCTGTAGTGACATGATGTGCATGTTTTATCACACTGTCATTGAGAGTGTACTGTTCTATGCTGTTGTCTGCTGGGGGAGTTGCACTACAGACAAAAACTGTAGGCGCCTGGACAAACTGGTAAAAAAAAGGCCAGTTCTGTTGTAGGCAGAAGGCAAGACCCTCTCAGTGCTGTGGTGGAGCAACGGATGAGGAGGAAATTATATTCTGTTTTGGATAATAATAATAGACATCCCCTCCACAGCATCCTGGCAGGACAGAGGAGCAGCTGCAGTGAGAGGCTGCAGAACTGAGAGGTTCAGGAGGTCCTTTGTACCCACAGCCAAAAGGCTTTTTAATAGTGACTGCTGACATGTTCTTCTCATATTTATTTATTTAGTCATTTATTATTATTATTATTAGAAGTAGTATTGATATAATTATTGTTGTCTAATATACAATCATTGTAAATATTTATATAATTTTTTAATAATTTTTTGAGCTACTTGACAAATTTGAATTTCCCCCACTGGGGGATGAATCAATTGTTTTTCTATTCTATTCTTTTTTCTTTTTTTTTTCATTTTAACTGAGTGCAAGACGTGTGAATGGGAGTGATTGGAAAACGCATGACATTTCTACTCTCCTACAAAGATCTACCCAAGATAAAGTTATAGTGAATATGTATGTGAATATGAGCAAGTTAAACTGTATGTCAGTACGAGGAATTTGTTTGAAATACTTTCCAATTTTTAGAAAAAGCTGAAAGGTTACAGGCAACTATTTATCTTTAGGTGTGTGCCATCAACCCAATTACACCAACCAAAAGAAGAGCCTTCTTTTCATCAGTACCTGTGTCATTGATGGCTCCAGCAGACACTGCCGGAGTGAACACTAGTTAGAAAGCTAAATGCTACATCATTTTAAGAGTTGTGTGGCAAATACCATTCGTTATTTGTTAAAAATTGCTCAAGCTTGATGTCCATTTCTTTTCTTTTTTTTAAATTATTATTATTATTGTGAGAATGCTGTAAAGCATTCAACTTGCTGCCGTTTAAAAATCTTTCACTCAATTGAAATAAAAAGCCTACATTACCGCGTTCCTCTAATCATTTTCCTCGCTCTTACACCTAAATTCCACCTGGCTCGTCCGCGGTGCATTCACTGAGCGTCTAGTATTTGGTCCGTCCTACACACGACATCAACACCCACCTAGGGAGTGTTCAAAAAGCGGTGCGTCACAGAGTTTACCTTTTGTCCGACAGCGTTTACTTGCTGATTTGATTGTTTTCGTCGATATTTGCTCTTCTACCATGGGTAAAGGCTTTGTAGTTAAATGTAAAAGTTAAATGTATTTTGAGCGATTTAATTTTCTGCACCTTCTGCTGAGTGTGAGCTTGTTAAGCTGCAGTTGCTTACACACATTCCTATCACTGTGAGGACTTCTCTCTTCCACCACTCTGCTACATATTACACTGCAGCCATTTTTACTATTACTCACTTGTATTCTGCTAAAGTTTCACTATTTTCAGCATTCTCACTGCCATTTCACACAACAGCTTTTTCTAGTTTTAATTATAATAATAATATTATAATTATAATTGTAACAATGGCGTCTCTCATATCATGAGCATTCATGAACTTAAACATCCATGTCAGTGAAGTGTGACCCTACTGTATAACGTATTCCACATGTGGCATCCTCAGAAGTCAGTCACTATGACTTTGGTAACAGCTGTGCTTCTAAGAAAAAAAGAGTATCATCCATAAGGTTAAAATAAATAACTAAAATAAAAGTAGAAGGAAGTCACCAGCAGTATGAGGAGCTGCTTGTTACATCACGTGATGTTTGCTGTGGGATTCCCTGTGCTATCAATAGATTGATCCTGGAGCAACTCCGTTTGAAGGTGTGTACACACGTGTGGGAGTACTTGGTGATGTTCTTGTACATAGATTAGCCACAACAAATCCAGTAAGAGGTCAACTTTTGTCAGAAATTTTTCAAGCTCAGCCTCCCGACTTCCCTTCTGTATAACCAACAGCATGAATAGTACCAGACCTTCACAAACAAATATTAAAAGAGGGGGGGGGTTACAGAAACTGCTCCATCACCGCACCACTACTCCATCCACCCTCCCTCCATCCATCAAGCCACTCCAATGCAGGCCAGCAGACTAAAACCACTGGCCAGTATAGCACGCAGGGAGGTTTTATTTTTTTATCCAAACCACAGAATAAATTAACATGCAATACAGAACATGCCAAGGCCCACAGACAAAGCAGATGTGCTATGCATCATCGGGAAGGTCAATTTCATAGGTAAATTCATTCCCAATCTGACAGCAAAGACATCATGCATACGGGAGCTTCTGCACGGGGACTGTGAGCTTAGTGAAACATGAGCATGAGTGTCAAAATCTCAAGAACACACTGACCACAGCACCTGTGTTTTCATTTTATGACCACACGAAGAGGATAAAACGGTCTACAGAATCCTCAAAAGATGAATGCCGATATGCTCAGATCGAAAAAGAATGTTTGGGACTGGCGTATGGTTTGGAGCGGTTTCATAGCTATGTGTATGGCCTGTGTAACCCATATTTAACAAGAACTCTAATTAAAATGTGCAAATAAGCCCCAAAACCAATTGTTTCTATTGTCAGTAAAATAATCGCCAGCAACTCAAGTTTAATTGACATTTAGCTCTCAGCCAATGAGTTTCTGTTAAATGGCGCATTGTCCCGCCCCTCACGGCACCTGTGCACAGCATCACGCCCAGTCTCTCTCTCTATTCCTCCGTCTTGGCGAAATCGGACGCAAATAAACCTAAAATAAGGTACTTATTTGCCACTGGACGAACTGAACAATTGGATCCTCTGCTGCATGGTGCAGTGTGGTAGGCCCACTGCAAAAAGGACTCCTTCCACACCCTTTTCACTTGTTGCCCTTTACACACACACTTCCCTGGAACAATTGACTTACCATGGACTCTTAAGGACTTTACAGACTATACATATCTTCACAAACAGGAAGTGAACATGGGCTGGGGGTGGGGGGGGGGGGGGGGTGTAAATCCTCAAATTGAAGTTTTTGTTGTAATATGTTATTTGATCCAGATTTATTTTTGAAATTACATTGAAATGTGATTGTTTAAAAAGGGTGCACCCAGGTAGAAACTACTGTGACTGCTGTAACAGTATTATTGAAAATACTGCTGGTACCAAAGAATACTTTTATTTTTCCTCTAACATTTATTATTTTATATCTTTAATACAAGCTTTCAAAACTTAAGCTTTTGTCTGAGTCTCATTCACATCACTGCTCCTGTAAGTAGCCGAACCTTCCGGTCCAAAACATTTTGAAGTACATTTGGTTTAAATTAACATCTCTATAGTAACAAGAGGGTTACACCTGCAATCTTTCAGTCGAGACTGATCATCGACCATGATGATGACCATCATCAAAAAGAATCTGAATGAGATGTCTCCACGGATTCAGCGGTTAATGATGACGATGCAAAGGTATGAATTTGAACTGATACGCCAAGTAAACACCTTGTAGCAGAGCAACTACAGACGACAGTGTGAGTGCAACTGACGTCACGTGAACATGGTGTCGGTTATACTGCCTGTGTCTGTGACACAAAGTCAAGACAAACAGCTGAGGCTACAGCAAAGGATGCAGAACTACAGCACCTCATGAGGAATGTGGATGAGGGATGGCAAGCTGGTTCATGTCCACAATTTTACCATGTCAGAGGTGAACTTAGTACTGTGGATGGTCTGCTGTTAAAAAAGGACAGGATTGTCATTCCACAGGCTTTGATAACCAAGCATCTTTCTCCATTGACTACCAACAACACAATCAGGATTAAGGATGCTGATGGATGGGGTACAAAAGCGACTGTCCTGCAAAAGTTGCTACACGATCATACACTGTGAGAACTAATGATGGACAAATCCTCAGACGCAATTGTCAGTCTTTTAAAAACTCTTCAAGGGACTGTTGGTGAGCTCAGTGTAACCTGTGGTGACCTCAGGTAATACCTGACCTCAGGTAATTCCCACACCAGCTATGGACTGTAACGCTGACTCTCACACACCTAATCCAAGTGAACCCGAGTTAAGAAGGTCCACAAGGGGAATCAGAAAGCCCGACAGACTGAACTTTTAAAAGAAGAAAATTCAATACACATGTTAAACAAAATGTATAATGGTTGATGTTGTTACATTTGCTTGCGTTTGATCAGTTGCAGAAAACCCAAACCAATTCCATATAATGAAGATTGAATTTTTTTTTAGCGACCAACTCCTTTATTTGGCTTTCAGCATTGGCTCTCCATGCGGCTGCTGCTACACACACAAACAAGGAGAGGTAAGAAAGCGAATCGCCATAGCGAAACTGAGGAATGTCAAATTGGACACAAATATGGCGGCGGTCTCGTCGACGTGACGTCACTGGTACCCATGAATAGAGACAACTCAAGATGGCGACCAGTGTGGTTGAGTAGTGAGGAGCTCCAATATTATAAGTTGTACGTGACACCAACAAAGAGTCCGGACCCGAAAAGACAATCACCCAAAGACGAAGCTGCTGGAGGCACTTCAAATAAGGACATCCTGAAATTGGAATTATACTGCAATACTTTTATTTTAAAAATAATATATATATATATATATATAATTTTTTTTATTTATTTTTATTTATCTACTTATATACGCACACTTTATTTTAAAAATAGTTCGCGCAACTCAAATATTCAAGGTATAACGATCTTCAATCGAGAGGTAAAAATTTCACAGCTGGCTGATGACACGGTTTTATTTCTCAAAGATAAATCACAGATACAAATTGCACTGCAAGTAACTGATGAATTTTCAAAAGCCTCAGGTCTTAAACTTAATGTCAATAAGAGCAAAAGTTTGTTTATACAAGGCTGATGAACAACTTGTTTAATATTCCTGTCAAACTAACATTAAAAAAATTTTAAAACTAAGTCAATTCTTAGTATGTGGCTACAGAGAGACCTTTCCATTGTTGGAAGAGTGTTATTATCAAAAGCTGAAGGGGTATCAAGGTGTGCTTATCCTGCTCTGTCACTTTTTTTAACGATGCACTCTGTAAAGAAATTAGCAGTTTATCAATTCAGACGTTTATCAGTCACCACCATCTCAAGAAAGAAATCCTCAGTTTAGAAAAAGCGGAGGGAGGTTTTTTTAATTTTTAATTTTTTCCACTTGAATTCCACCTTTAGATGGCTTAAAATGTTTGGAACTACCAGAGTTGCTATGGAATTTCATTCCACACAATATATTCACAAAATTAGGAGGCTTAAGATTTCTGATGAGCTGCAACTTCAGTTTCTAAATTGCCGCTGAAACTCTGAAAGTTTCATCAACAGGCTTTACTCTGTTGGAAATTATCTCATATTCACAACTTTTCTCCACACAGAGAATTGCTCTGGAACAATGGTCAAATTACTATTAACAACAAAAGGTGTATATAAGGAGTGCTGGATTGAGAGGGACATAATCTTTGTGGCAGACTTGTTCGACAATAAGGGATCTCTTTATAGTTATTATATTGTAAAGGCTTTTTCCACTGGTATGATTGAGTTAATAAAATGTCACTCAAGTTATCAAAATATTAATGTTCAGACACTATCTCTGAAGGTCAAAGGGACTGACGTAACGGATAAAAAAAAAAGTGCACAAACAAACATCTAAGGAAAGTATTGCAGAGACATAATAGCATTTATTTTTTTGGGATTCACAGTTGGTTGGTATAAACTGGCGTAAAACGTTGTGTCCATTCCAATTCTGTATTTCAAATAAAATCACAGAGGTTAATTTTAAGACTTTACATAGCCTTTACATGTAACTCAATTTCTTCATTTGCTGAAGTGGATGAAAAGTGCACGTTGTGTGGGGATGAGCCAGAGACAATTATATATTTGTTTTGTGTTTGCCCATCCTCATCTGTATTTTGGAGGGACATGGAGAATTTTATTCACAATAAAACTACACAATCCAGCAAAGATATTATTTCCAAATTTGAATGCAATGACAAATCAATATGTTTCTGAATAAACCTCATGCTTCTGATGGGTAAATTTCATCTCCACAAGATGGAGTTTTCTAAGTCCCTGCCTAACTTTAATATTGTCATGGAAGAATTACATTTTTATATTGACATATTGAAATTGATGTCAAACAAAAAAAAAGTGCACGTACACTGCTATACTTTAGAGTCACTTTCACTAACCCCAAAATAATAATAAGAAAAGTGCCTTATTTGTTTACTTATTTCAAATGACACATTAATATTTTTGTATTATGTAAGGTTTGCATTGTTACTCGACTGTCGTTTTGTACATACATGCTGATTGTCTGTATTCTGTAGGTTTATAAATAAAGATTTATTGCAAAAAAAAAACAAAAAAAACCCAAACGCAGCTGAGGGCCGTATTCAACGTAATGCTAACTAGCGTAATTAGCACGAGCTAATCGGACGGAAGAAACACAAAGCACAGTTACATTTCCATCGTCTGTCCTTTCCCCACGGATGGCCAGCATAGACCACTCTTTGAAGAGGAGTTTTGTTGCCAGTCCTGTGTCTAACAGAGTTTGGTTGTTGCTGGTGACATAATGACAGAAGTAGTGTTTCATTAACTTGTACTCAGATTAACTCCACTGGAAATTGATTAGCTGCAGGAGGAAAAATATGGGAAATACCTGTTTAAAAGCTAACAGGGAGTTAAGTGGAAGTACTAAAATCATGTTTAAAAAAAACCCCAGATAATATTAAATACCTAGACAGATGAGAAAAGAAATTTGGGTTTGAGGGAGATTTGAACATGGTAACATTGCCCAATCCTAGAGAAGGAAGATAAAAGTAATGTACAAAGTAAATCTAGTTAAAAACAAGGTTTAAAACTAGACATTAGTACAAGTTTGTGTATTAAGATTTAACAGCTCTCTGAAAGAGTTAAAGTTCAGAAGATCTCAGACAAACAAACAGAGCATTTAGAATCTTTACTCCTTTCACAGGAAAAACTGTCTGAGCAAAAGATGTTTTACAACCTGAGATTTTTATCATTTCCATAGCAAACCTGCCATTCTTAGGCAAAGTCCTAGAAAAAGTTGTATACCAACAGCTTTCTGACTTTTTCCTGTCTAACAATGCTTTTGATGCTTTCACAATCTTGATTTTATGTGTTTAACTGAGAGATGACACGACAAAACCAGGGGGGGGGGGGGGTTGTGCCATGTTCAGGGCCAATATACCCACTCACGTGATAAAACATTTAGTTTTTTCCTTAATTCGAGCATGTGTCATTTAAAATGGAGATAAAACGATCTTAAATACTTTGTATCACCGCAGAATGATTTTATTGATGACTTTACTGAATTTCTATTGATGACTTTACTGAATCCCCTTCAGTTGTGTGCACTGCTGTTGACTGTTTAGTCATAACAGGGGAGTTGAATGTGCACGTAGATGTAGCCCATAATAAGCAAGCTAAAGAACTCACCGCTTTTAACTCAGTGTGTGGCTGAGTTAGCTCCAGGTTCATGATGACATTTACAGAGAAAAGTTATGAGTGTTCAACCAGACTAGAACAAGGGAGAGTTATTTTTCTGAAATCATAAAAAACTGCAGTAACAACTCTCATGTTCTGTTTGCTACAGTAAACAGATTAACAAACCCTCCAGTTTCACTGCCTTTAGAACTCATTTCTACATATAAAAGGTAATGAAGTAGGAATATTCTTTAATGAGAAAGTTCAAGGCATTAAAAATGAAATAATTTCCACCTGAAGCAGGTCTGAGACCAGACAGTCAAACCTGTTAGGTGCAGATGGTTTTCAAGCCAAACTGAAACCTTTTCTAAATTTGAGGAAAAAACATCACAAGTTTATCAGAAACATAAGCAGGAAATGGAGAATTTAACATATTCATTACATCTGATTAACTTCCCTAAAACTTATGAACTGATATCATATTCATCAGAGATTACAGCATTTATCTCATAACAGAGCAGCAAAGTGCTTTACAGAATGGGTTAAAGTGAGTTTTAGGACATTCACAAAAACACAGCAATAAAATATACTACGGGAATCATCTTAAAGAGAAATTTAAAGACAGCTTCAGTGAATCAGTCATAACAAGTCAAAGTTTGTTTTCATGGTGCATTTAAAACGAGCCACAGTGACCAGAGAGTTGCACAAGTGGAATAATATATTAATACTATTAGCAGTTTTTAAGCCTGCAGATAAATATTAATTAAATTAAACAGAAAGGTTGTGCATGTGTGTTCAACAGGTGCCAAACTGGATGGGTCAAAGGCAATTTTGTGTGACTTGTAACACTTGTAACATGACAATAAACAGCAATCTTAATCTGTTTGCACAGCAATGGAATAAACAGGGCATGCAGAGGAGCACTCTAACAACAAAAAGAAAAGCAAGAAAGGACTAAACTTTTTGTTGGAAGGGAGAGAAGCAACTATATAGGTGATGAGGGAAAGTGAAAACAGATCGATACAGGAGCAGTGACAGAGACAGAGAAGGAGAGACAGAGCAGGGGGAGATACATGTTGGCTGTGTGGAAGGAGGGGGCATTGGGCGAGGGACTGCAGGAGCAAGAGTAAGACAGAGGAAGAGTTTGGGAGTCAGTTATGACTAGATAAGAAAAAAAAAACAGAAGCTGTAACCAAGATAGAAGCAGAAAAGCCAGAAAAAGTGTTAAACTTAGAGGGAATTGAACTTATCTTATAGTATGACATCAAACCTGAGATTTCATTGAATGTTTCCGGTGTTCCGTCGAGCCGCGTTTCCCCGTCAGATACGGTTTCCCCTGCATCTCTTCGCCGCTCCGCGCTGCACACGCGGCAAAGAGCGCGCCTGCCTGTTCAGCGCCCGTAACCAGCTGAGACATGCTTGCGCGATAGACAACTACAGACACCGTGAAAGCTAAAACAACGTCTTTCAGTGTAGTTGTCGTACTTTTTTGCACTTGCGCTGTCATCCAAAACATTCAAACACATATATATATTCATATAGGCTATTTTTATATATAGCCTTCATATGTGTGTATATACGATAGATAGATAGATGGCCTGATGGCCAAATAACAACCGTCAGATACTGTTCCCCCTGTGTTAAAGTGAGGAAACGGTATCTGATGGCTTTATTTCACCCGTCAGATACTGTTCCCCCTGTGTTAAAGTGAGGGAACACATCCTGATGGCCAAATAACAGCCATCAGATACTGTTTCCCCTGTGTTAAAGTGAGGAAACACATCGTGATGGCCAAATAACACCCATCAGATACTGTTCCCCCTGTGTTAAAGTGGGGGAACGGTATCTGATGGCTCTATTTCACCCATCAGATACTGTTCCCCCTGTGTTAAAGTGGGGGAACACATCCTGACAGCCAAATAACACCCATCAGATACTGTTCCCCCTGTGTTAAAGTGGGGGAACGGTATCCGATGGCTCTATTTCACCCATCAGATACTGTTCCCCCTGTGTTAAAGTGGGGGAACGGTATCTGACAGCCAAATAACACCCATCAGATACTGTTCCCCCTGTGTTAAAGTGGGGGAACGGTATCTGACAGCCAAATAACACCCGTCAGATACTGTTCCCCCTGTGTTAAAGTGGGGGAACGCATCCTGATGGCCAAATAACACCCGTCAGATACTGTTCCCCCAGTGATACTAAGAAAAGAAGGTGCAGGTGTGAGGGGAGAGCTGAGGGAGAAAGAGATTGAACAGTGGAGCAAGGAGGACCAACACTAGCAGGGAAATAGGAAACATAAATGCAAATGTAACTAACAATAACTAAATGCAGGGAATAAATAAACATAATGAAACATAAATAAGTTTGATTTAATCAAAACAAATACTATTTTGGGCAAAACACAAATAACAAATTATGAAAACTATAAACACAGAAAAACCAGAAAACAAATTTAAATCCCATAACATACTATTGAACTTATTTATGTCCAAAAGGGATGTTTTTTCAAAATTCAAGTTCTTTGAGTAATGCATGTATTGTATTTGTATTCATTTATGTATTGTTTTAGCTTATAACAGCTTTGTGATGGTTAACATTTTATTTAAAGAAATTGTGGTTCTTTAGGTCAGTCAATGTGTGCAATGCCAGCAAGGTGCACTGACAATAAAGCAGGAGACAAAACCCATCCCAATTGAAGTAAGTGACACACATTTCAAAACACGACATGAAGGATATTTTATTATCCCTGGTCAAAAGTGCTATTCTCGGTTTTCTTTTCCTTTTTCAGGTGAGTCAACCATTTGAACTAGTTGGGATGGACCTTATAGGAAAGGTTGTTAAAACAGAGGCTGGGAACGAATACATTGCAGTCATCGTTGACTATTTCACAAAATGGTCCGAAGGCTATCCTCTGCCGTCCAAAACAGCAGCAGATCTTGCACAGTGTATCATAAAGTGAAGCCAAATTACATAACAAATTGGTTAAATCATATACACAAGTGAATATGTATGACGTATAATCATTTTTGGGAAAGTTAGAAAGGAACTCAAGGAACTTTCGGTAAATATGTTTTTTTTTTTTTTTTTTTTTTTTTTTTTTTTTTTTTTTTTTTTTTTTTTTTTTAAAGGTTATTAGTCAAAGCAAGCATACCCTTCTGCTTGAATTTAACTGCAGTCAGGCCTTTTTGTAATAGGTATGTTTCAATTAGATAATTGCTAATAACTTTCTCTTATTTAGAGCTCTTCTGAGGAAACGAGGCATGAATGTGTCAAGGTGGGAGTGCAACACACTTCCACATCCCCTGCAACCTGACTCCAGCTCTTGCGGGGTGTTTGCCATAAAGGTATGAAAAAATGTACTCCTATATTCAGTACAGATACATGTTCGGAAATATGTGTTTGATGTTTGTCTTTCAGTTTGTAGAGAATATACTGATGGGACAACAGCCTGTTTTTCCTGCTGGACGTGGGGATGTGGATATGCTACGTTGGCAGATTGCAGAAACTGTCCTGGAGGCATCAGGTGGGTAACAAAAGTAGCTCTCATAAAAGATAACAACTACATCAGTTAAAGTTATGTTTAGCTCTGTGTTTAAACCATTTTACCCTTGCAGATGACTTGACAGATATCTGCTGTATCTGTGGACAGGAAAATGTGGACGATCCAGAAGACAATAAGAGCATCATTTGGGTATAATCATATTTCTCAACACAGTGTTCTACAAAATGTTTGCACCTTAAGAGGAATATTTCATATGAAAATAAAAGTTAATAGGTAATAATATTGCTGCTACAATGATGATAGAATGCAAATGAAACATTTGAAATAAAAATTCAGAGGTGCAAGGAAAGGCTTTGTGTAGCTCCTGGACCACACTGTGCAAGCTAAGGAGTTACAAAGTGTTTATTTGGCATTTGAAGCAGGCATATGTGAATGTACCTCCACATGAGGACATTAATTGAGATTGATGTTATGGGAGATGGCCTTATGTCACGCAGGGAAAGAAACTTTTGTGTTAGTGTGACCATGAAAGACAGCGAGATATATTTTAAGTGAAAGGACAGAAGGCTAATGATTAGCAATTTTTTTTTTTTTTTGCTTTGGCACAGAAAAATGTTTGCCTGTGATGAAGCGTTATAGATGGGTAGGGTCTGAAAGTGTATTGTAGTAAGCTTACATCGACTCTGAAGTTGTCAGGGTACATAATCTCTAGATATGGCTTGAAGAAAACAATAAACACACAAGTAAGTTGCTGTTACTGGGACTTTCTCCCAAAGGGCCACAAAGAAGCTCTTGTAGAAGATACAGATCTTTATGGGTGAGGCCTTGCATCAGTCAACTACGAGAGGAAGTAAACTGATTAACTGACTTGACCTATTATTACATGTCCATTATCATCATTTTTATATTTAGGAATGATAATAGCAATCCTAAAGAAAGTGCAGAAAAAAGTATCCTACAGGGGAGGGGGCAAATAACAATTTAAGAATGATACTTATAAAAATTTTGGCTACAATAGAAATCTGTCTGCCTTTATACTATAGGCACACTAGAATTAAACCTTGTTAAACACTGTTCATCTTGCATATAGATCCTAAGATCAAATGTTTTACACTCTTAGGCAATAATAATTTTTAAAACATACGCTATGTGTTATCGACATGAAAGATGAAATTGTACAATAAATCTAAATCTTTTTGTTCTGCAGATATCCTGTGATGTGTGTGGGAGGTGGTTTCACCATGTCTGCTCTGGATGTCCAGACACATCAGATGCTTTTATTTGTGTAGCCTGTTGAGGGAAGAGGAGATGTGGAAATTTTACAATTGTAATAATGCAAATTGTTGTTATTGTTTTATTTATTTTAGATTTCAAAAGAAGCATATTTTTATTTATGTTACATTGTTATGTTACTTGATATACCTATGTTTACATCTGTTAAGTTTTAAAATCACTATTGTTCCTGTCATTTTGTTTTAAGTTTGTTTTAATTGTTGTCCAGCCAATAAGTCTTTCAATGTTGTTATAGTACACATATATAATATCTGGACCAAATTAAAGTATGTTCAAAAGCTTTACTCTTCTCGTAAAAGGTGTGATCATTCATTTCTAATAGGAAAGAAGGGAGAAGAAACAATGTTAAATTAGGGGACATTAATAGTAAAAAAACTGCAACGTTTCTATGAAATAATATTATGGTCCAAGTGATGGTGCTACTACTTCAAAGTGATGGCGCCATCAACCAGTCTAACACAGGGAGTGCAGTATCTGATGGGTGTTATTTGGCTGTCAGGATGTGTTCCCCCACTTTAACACAGGAGGAACAGTATCTGATGGGTGTTATTTGGCCATCAGGATGCGTTCCCTCACTTTAACACAGGGGGAACAGTATCTGACGGGTGAAATAAAGCCATCAGATACCGTTCCCCCACTTTAACACAGGGGGAACAGTATCTGACGGGTGAAATAAAGCCATCAGATACCGTTCCCCCACTTTAACACAGGGGGAACAGTATCTGACGGGTGAAATAGAGCCATCAGATACCGTTCCCCCACTTTAACACAGTATACACAGTATCTGATGGTTGTTATTTGGTCATCAGGCTATCTATCTATCTATCGTATATACACACATATGAAGGCTATATATAAAAATAGCCTATATGAATATATATGCATGTGTTTGAATGTTTTGGATGACAGCGCAAGTGCAAAAAAGTACGACAACTACACTGAAAGACGTTGTTTTAGCTTTCACGGTGTCTGTTGTTGTCTAGCGCGCAAGCACGTCTCGCTGGTTACGAGCGCTGAACATCCATCCATCAACGTCTGCATCAACTGTATACATCCATTCAACGTAATGCTAACTAGACGGAAGAAACACAAAGCACACTTACATTTCTATCGTCTGTCCTCTCCCCACGGATGGCCAGAATCGACCACTCTTTGAAGAGGGGTTTTGTTGCCAGTCCTGTGTTGTAGGGAAGCAGTCTTTCTGAAAATGGTTCACACACACTAACAGGGTTTTGCCGATCGTGGCTTCGCCATCAAAAATAAACTTTATCCACTCCCGTCGTAGGTCCTCTGAGACTGTGGTCTCAACAGCAGAGACATTTGCAGGCCTGGCTTTCAAACTCGCCATACTGCCAACCGTTCTTCTTCGCTGCAATGCGGAAAATATGGCCGCCTCCCTGAGCTTTGCTCTTTTATCACCTGTAGGGCGTGCCGGGTGGAGACTGGGTGTCGGCCTCTGCTGGGGAGCTCTGGAAGTGGGTCTGGCCTATTCGCTCATTACGTCGCGAGAAGAGCGGAATCTGACAGGTTCGCCCAGAAAAAAGGGTGAAGACAGAATGTGGCTGCAGCAGAAACGCAAAATGCACGCGGTTGTTGTTTTTAACACTGGAGGAGGACTATGTTTTTATGTTTATGCATTTAGCAGACGCTTTTATCCAAAGCGACTTACCAATGAGAGTATAACATCAAAGCTAACAATAAGCTACATAGAAGGAAACCACCAGTCAGACTCTGTCAGAGGTGACTGGGGTGACAGGGTAGAATAGAGTGCAGGCATAGAGGGAAGTGCAGAGAGAGATAGTGCAGTAGAGGGGGGAGGGAAGTACAAGGTAAGTGCTAGGATAGGAGATGCTCTCTGAAGAGCTGGGTCTTCAAGAGTTTCTTGAAGATAGACAGGGATGCCCGATGAAGTGGTCCCAGTAGAGGTGTGTGTAGAATTCCCTCCGTTAGCTCTCCTATAGCTGCAAGTAGCCACATAACAGCAGCTATGAGCTAACAGAGCTGTAGTACACATTAGTTCATTCATTCTTCTTAAAGTATTGGTGAAATAAAGACAGATAATGCCTTATTTAGAGGCTGCATCGTCCCTGCCCCATTAACTCTGTTATATGGATGCCTATCGCGAGTTTTCTAAATAGCTTTTGAAGGACACCGACTTTTGCCAAACTGTTCTCAGTGAGTAGATAAACGTATTTCATGCCAGAAATAAGGTCTAGGTTTAAAAATACCGGAGTTCCCCTTTAATGCTGATCCTGAACTGCCTGTGGATAGCTCAGCATCACCAAACACAGTCATTGGTAAAAATTAACTTTAGTATTAAGTAAGAAGTGAGAATTAAGTCAATTATGCTGAAATTTTATCTAAACTCTCTGAGCTGAAGTAAGAGAGGACAGACAATATTTATCCCAAACAGGTTAATCAGTTACTCGTTGAGAAGAAATGGCTGCTTTCTGGATGCTGCGCTGCTCCTAAACTAAAATATAACCACAAACATTTGTAGTAGCCACCAATCTTTTAACAATCGACAGCCTTGAACCACTGTCAAGAAATATGTCTAAATTCTCTCCTGAATTGTCCTAAAAGAAGATTAGTGAGGGATAAGGGGGCCTTATAGACCCTTCATGGAAGTGAAGTGCTCGCAACCTCTCCTTCCGAGTTAGCTTCAGATCAGACTGATGTTCAGCCAGATGAAGACGAGTGCAGCCAGCAGTCACAGGATTGGACCAGAAGAGACTGAGCTGCACTTCACGACTCTGTAATTAATATGTACAACCTCTTTTAATTAATATTTTTGCTGAATTATTTTAAATTTATCACTTACCAATCATAGCCAGTCACACATGTCTTTAGCCTTTAGTGTGAATCAGCTGTTCGTGCGTGACCGTAGGTACTGAAAGGATAATTAAGTGGTCGGTCGCCAAGTGGGAATGGGGCCATAGGAGAATTTTAAAGAGTTCAAAAAGTAGCGGCCAGCAGGTTTTTCGCTCCTATCCTGATGGTAATGTTAAATGTCTTAAACAATTTTTGGGTTCAAGTATTATTGATACTGAGATTTGATAGTGTTTAATTTTTGGTCCAGGGTTTACGGTCACACTCTATATGATTTTCAGTTTTAGGTGAATATGTTTTAATTGATTATTCTATTTTGTTTTGATAATTTTGTGTTAATTATGGGTGGTGATAGTTTAGCTTTTTAGGTTAGTTATTTAGGTTTGGCTGGATCAATGAAAACACCTTCGTTCAGCAGACCAAGTTCTCCCCTGACCTGCCAAAGATGCTAATCTTGGATAGAAACTGTACAAGTGGAGGACAAAAGAAGAAGTGTCAGAACTACAAAGCTATCGACAGCAGATTACTACAGGTCCCAGCTAGTTTGTTGTGTATTTTTCATCCCTTTTTGTTACTTTTCTTATTTGTGATTCCTCATGATATTTACAGGATTTATTGTATGGTAATTAAACTGGCAGTTGATTTCCACCAAACACTGTGATGGTAGGCGTCCCATTTGCTTCACAACCCCGGAACAGTTTTGTGTTTCCAGACACATTACAATCCTGTATTCAAATAGTTGCAATTCAACTGTGAGCTCATACAGAAAGGAGGCAGGCTCTATTGTGACACTGACATCTTGCTTTTTGTTTTACAAATGGAAAATGACATATTTACAAATACACATATATTTGTAAAAACCAACACACAAGTTACAAATAGGAAATTTGTATTTCTGGATAGCAAAACACGTGTGTAACTCAAGATATATTTGTAGATCACCCTCTGTACATTTGCAGTTATTTTTGAGACAAATTTAAGCCCATACAGGGTTGACATAGTAGAGGTACAGAGAAACAATTTCAACTTCCTGTTTGTAACTCTCATTGAGGAGATCTCTCTTGAGATAGTTGGCAGAGTCCTTAAGCAGTGGATGATCCAGAGCATGCTTCTTGTAAAGGCCCTTCTCAGTCATGTTCGTCCCGGTCTTGTTGGAATGATTAACTTCTTGGTCACATTGAAACAGCTCACCTCTGCTGTTAGCTGTCATGTCGGATGACCCAGACTCTCCAGACTCATCACGGTGTCCAGCCTCAGCCTCAGCCAACCTTTGGATTGTATTTGCATTGGCTTTGGGTAGAGATGGGGGTAGAGATGGGGGGGGCGAGTGGATTTGAAGAGGAGATAATCTGATGAACTATAAAAACACAATTGGTCTAACTCAAAAGCTTAACATATACTCAAATCCATCTGCACCTATTTACAAAACAGTATCCAAAATAATTATTATTGTTCCTTACCTAGAAGCCATTACTCAAGATGGAGGGAAGAAAAGCTTTTTAGAAGATGGTAGATGTCAGTGTCCAACAGCTAGTCAGTGTTTTCCACAAAAGTGTAGTGAATGATACATGAAAAAAGGGGGTCTATGTGGTGATTGTGACGTTTTGTTGCCTTCTTTTAAGTATGTTTGTACCTGGGTGCTGGCTGGTTTTCTTTTGTTTTTTCAGGCTGGGCTGGACAGCTGGGAGGAGCGCTCTCACCATTCCCACCTGTGTCCCATTACCAATCTCGCACCTGTTAAAGCCTGCTCCCTCCTGTCCTGCGGAGTCGGATTATTGCCTCACAACGGACGAACACACATGACTGTTGGATACACCTGTCGGAGATCGGTACACCGATTGGATACACCTGCCACCGACCCCCTAATTTTACACCTTTGTTGGATCATAACTGTTTTATTTTTAGAATTTATTATTACGTTCTGTCTCTCTCTCTGTATGTCGGGCCTCCTGCTGAGTAAGATTTACTCATATTGAAAATGTCTCTGTCTTAGCTAAACTTTCCCCAAATAAGTGTTTTGTCTCACAGAGAGAGTCGTTTAGAAAAACAAAAGGAAAGTCTGCGGGGGGGTTGGTGCTGACAATCTTACCTGCATCCTTAGACCATCCTCAGGTAAGCTGGAATACAGCTTATTGGAGTTGAAATAAAAAATAAATGGTTGAAGATAATTAAGTTTATGCATCATTCTAAAAACAATTACTGCCTCTTGTAGAGGTTTATGATTTTCTATGGAGCAGCCACTTCATCTACAGCATTCAGCAAACATTGGAACCAACGGTTGAAGCACCTCAACACCGAAAGTCGGGCATGAATCCGATATTGCCACCAGAAAGAGCTGAGATCACCACCCAAGGCAGCGACGTGGAGACCCCTAGCACAGCGGGGCAACTGAAACGCACTCACACAGGACCAACTATATCGGGAGGCCACAAAGACCAGAGCACCAGCATGGAGCATCACACTGGGGACGGACCAAAATTCCAGCCAAGCCCTACTTCCCACCACAGATTGATCCCCATCAGTGTCAGAAAACTGAGAGCCAGGATCCAGATACATTTAAACTGCAGGTTTGAGGAGACACAAGATTGAGCAATTGTTCAATCTGTCAACCCCAATTATTGGGTTCATTGAATTAATATGATCTTCGGGTTTTACACTGAAATTGATATTTGAGGACCCATAAAAGGTTTAAGAACGTTTGATTATGGTCTCAGTGTGATAGTATTCTGATATTGGCCACATTGTGGTTACTTCCTCAGGGATGATGTTTTATTATTTCTGCAAAACATGCTCTTTTATTCACTCTCTTTCTGAAGCTTCATTTTGAGTATTATTAGTGTGGATTTAATACTTAAGGATAATTTCCACAGCAATAATGATAATTGGATCCTTCCTTTATTTCTGAGTGATTTGCTGCTTGTGTGACTCATGTTTGAAGCCATTTCAGGCCCTGATCGGGATTTATACCCTAATCCCAACCACCAGGAACCCCTTATGAAACTCTTATTTAGGTTCAATATAGACCCTCCCCTGTAATTTGGCCCTAACCCTGACTAGTTAAACCCCATTTGGATTGTCTCCTGATACCCTAATCCTAACCTGAACCCCTTCTTTGGACTTTTATTTAACCCTAATATGTTTTGACCCCGGGGAAGACCCAGGACACGTTGGAGAGACTATGTCTCTTGGCTGGCCTGGGAACGCCTCGGGGTCCCCCCGGAAGAGCTGGAGGAAGTGGCCGGGGACAGGGACGTCTGGGTTTCTCTGCTCAAGCTGCTGCCCCCGCGACCCGACCCCCGGATAAGCGGCAGATGATGGATGGATGGATGGATGTTTTACCTCAATTTGAGGAACCCTAGGCAACTTCTTAAACCCTAGCTGACCATGGGAACCCTCTTAAAGGTCCCATAACACAAGGACTAATTTTCCAGCACTACACAAGTGATACAATATATAAAACAATTTTTAATTAAAATAAAATCATTTTTAATTTTCCTCCTTGAGAGGACTGTTCAGTCCCCATCAGAGGCTGTTTGGGAGGTCGGAGCGCCAAAAGCAGGAACAGCGATGGCCTGTGTATTGAATTCCTTCGGCGACAGAATTGCTTTTCTGTTTCCCCCTCCTGCTCAAGCACCAATGTTGAGCAGGATGAGCCTCCAGTGTACTGCCACTTCTCTCGTTTCTTCTCTGGGTCTGTCAGTCTCAGTTTCATCTGAAAGAGAAAAATCACATCAAATCTGATTCAATTCGTTTAAAGCCGTTTAAAACTCTTAACAATAACAATTGAATGTGTAGAAACGTGCAGGAGTATGTGTATCCTACAGAACACACACATCCAGGAAAGAAAAAGAAAATGCAGACGCCGGCTGTTTGTTTTGAAGTGTTTCTATAGTCTTCTTTGCTGATCTTATCACACCCATGTCCTCTGCTGAATAGCACTGATATGGGCTTTGTAAAACACAATGGCTGCATGTATCGTTTGTCTCACCTCAGCTGCGCCACACCATGCACACCTCCTGGCCAGGAAGCAGAAGAGCTTTCAGTTGTCAACTCCTGCGGTACAATTTTTGGACAAATAGATAAACGGTAATAATAATGAACACCTAGTTGACTGTCATGCTTGATTTTCAAAAATACTGGTTACACCAAACTGGTTTTTGTCAGTGTGGTATTTTTCATCTGAAAATATCGCAATTTACAGGAAAATTCATGGGGAATGAGATGTAATCTTCTATTGTAATGTCCTCACATATTTTTAACAGTTTATACATAATTTGCCAAATGCTATTTAGAAAATGCAAAGGGTTTTCAGCATTTGTCCTGTTCTATATTGCAAAAGTCTGAGTAATATGGTTGTGGCACACAAGCCCATCAGTACAGGCAAAAAATATATCGGTCCCCCTAAAACTGACCCTACCATCAGGCTTACTTTTAGAGGACTGAGATAATGGAAGAATGTCAACAGCTAGTTAACAGTTGTTCATTCTCACTCTGAGCCATAACCAATTTACCTTTTTTTTTGCCTCCATTTTCCTACAGGAACATTTTTGCCTCTCCTCTGTCTTTCTCTTTCTGTACTCCAGAAAGGTCCCTAGAGTGGGGGTTTGAATAGTGTGTGATGGCAAAGGAAAAATATGTTAGGTTATACAGATACATAAATATAGCAGTAGCCTAATGTTTTACAGCATACAAGAATCAAATCAAGACAACACACTATCTTTTGCAAAATAGGGCTGCAGTTTTGGGGACACAAACTAAAGCAAGGAAATAAACTAAATCCACAACGTTGAAGTTGGCTTCCGATTCTCCAATTCGGCACTTAAGGGGAAAGTTAAGGGAAAATCAATTTATTGTGCAGTTTGACTGTTTGTCCACTGATTGATTTTTGTGACACTTTTTAGACATTTTAGATAAGACATCAGCTTTGCCTGACACCTACTATTGTATCTGTGTAACTTTTATTTTTTTTGTGAAAATGCTAAAGGGGAGATTTCACCGGTTTTTGTTTTATTTAAAGACCACATTAGACTAGGTCCAGATCAAAAACCACTTCTCAAATCTGAACAAGGTTATCATACAGAGGCTAAACATTCATTATAACACAGTCTCAGATTTGAGAGGTTTGTCATCAGCAGGCTGGAGACTGTTCTCTGTGGAAAGACTCGAGGAGAGGCTGAAAAGAGTGCGACTGGTGAGTGGGCGACTATGTGAACTTTCTGTGACATGATGGAAGATTCAGTCGGGCTAATGTGTGTTTCCTTGAAAATGTGCACATCAGGCATTACGATGTGAAAGTCAGTTTTGCTTTCCAGTTCTATTGGAACAGCTCCAAATTCATAACAATACCTTAATAATACATAATAATTAATTATAAAATAATACCTTAGATGATGAAGATGACGAGTTCAGTAGGCTTAAGGAGCAGGCAGTGAACTGCGTCCGGCAGCTGGTGCAGGAAAATGAGGAGGAGCACGATGTGGAGAAGGTCAGCTGGAGTGGTGAACCTGGATGACAATTTTCCAGCACTTCAAAGGAAGTCTCCTGATGGAAATCCATGTGGATCTGCCAGGATCCTGGCGTGGTGACAGTATGGCCCTAGTCTCAGGCCGCTGTAGCCTAAAATTTGCATGAAACCAACAGAAATACAAAATATAAATTTTTTCACACCTGATGCAAGCTTTTAAAATAATTTAATAAAACATTTTTTAACTGCTCATCACGCAAACTCTTATTTGTCACCCAATATAACATATGTATTCCAGCTTTTCTTAAGGATTGAGCTTGCATTTACACATCGACAGGCGCTAATCTAATTATGCAAATTCATTGTTGCTGCTGTATGAAGCCTCACATCTGACAGTAGCAGTAAGTAAAATATCTTGAGTGCATTAGCAGTAATATTAGTTTAATTTTAATGTGATATTGTATTCTTTATTCCTTTAACATCAAGTCTGCTGGGAGAGAAAAAAATACTTCCTCATTTTACTGTTTGCTTTTACAGTCACTTCCGTTTAACTCTGCCATGTTTAATCACGTTAAGCAATGAGTTCTTCTTCCTCAAATTCAAAACGTCCTGTCTTCACTTTGACCTCAGGCTCAAGAAGACATCTGGCATCTCACTGACCCAAGGACACGCTCTTCAGAACAAGCCGTTCCAGCAGAAGACGGCGGCACTGAACCCAGAGGCCGGGCAGAGGAAAAGACTTGTGTCAACAGTGGATGATTTCACAGATTTTGTGTGGTTTTATCTTATTAGGTGTCTTTTATCCCACTATAGCACTTTCAGTTTATTATTACTAATAATGATGATGATAACTCACTAGAAAGAGAAGGGTGAGGAGGATGGGAGACTGTAGTATGAAATCATAATTAAGAGGATAAACGTACAGTTCAATAACCTTTTTGTTTTTTAGAAGTGCTTTTTGTTGGTGTCACACCAGTTGATGAGATGGTGCACCTCTTCCCTGTAGGATGAGTCGTCATCGTTGCTGATGACGCCAACCACTGTTGTGTCATCAGCAAACTTAATGATGTGGTTTGTGTTGTTTCTGGCACAGCAGTCGTGGGTCATCAGGGTGAAGAGCAGCGAACTCAACACGCACCCCTGGGGGACCCCTGTGTTCATGATGGTGGTCCAATCTCCCTTTTTTGTCTAAAGTTCTTGAAAAAATAGTTGCAGTTCAACTTTGTGATCATTTACATAGAAATAATCTGTTTGAAGAGTTTCAGTCAGGATTCAGAGTGCATCATAGCACAGAAACAGCACTGGTGAAAGTTACCAATGATCTCCTCTTAGCCTCTGATAGCAGACTTGTTTCTGTGCTTGTCCTGTTGGATCTCAGTGCTGCATTTGATATGATCGATCACAGCATTCTGTTACAGAGACTTGAACGTGTTATTGGGATTAAAGGAACTGCATTAGGCTGGTTTAAGTCATATTTATCTGATAGATTCCAGTTTGTTCTTGTAAATGAAGAATCTTCCTCACACATTGGAGTAAGTCATGGAGTTCCTCAGGGTTCTGTGCTTGGACCTATTCTTTTTTACTTTATACATGCTTCCATTAGGTAACATTATCAGACAGCATGGCATGAATTTCCATTGTTATGCTGATGATACTCAGCTGTACTTATCTATGAAACCAGATGAAACCAATAGGTTGGTCAGACTACAAGCCTGTCTTAAAGACATAAAGACCTGGATGACTCAGAACTGTCTGCTTTTAAATTCAGACAAAACTGAAGTTGTTCTCTTTGGACCTGAGCGCTTCAGGGAGAAATTGTCTAGTTATGTAGTTACTCTAGATAGTATTTCCTTGGCTTCTAATTCTACAGTGAGGGACTGGATAGTGTAGTGGTATGATTGCCACCTTTCATGTGGGAGATCTGGGTTCAAATCCCCTGCATGAAAGGTACTATCTCCAGTAGGGGTCCTTGGGCAAGACAAGACCCCTTACCCTATCTGCAAATTGCTTTGGATAAAAGCCTCTGCTAAATGCATAAACATATAAAACTGGTTTCTAGGACTGCCTTCTTTCACTTTCGTAATATTGCTAAAATCAGGAACATCCTGTCTCAGGGTGATGCAGAGAAACTAGTTCATGCATTTGTTACTTCAAGATTGGACTACTGTAATTCCTTATTATTGGGCTGTCCCACATATTCTCTGAAAAGCCTCCAGCTGATCCAAAATGCTGCAGCCAGAGTTCTGATGAGAACTAACAGGAGAGATCATGTTTCTCCAGTTTTAGCTTCTCTTCATTGGCTCCCTGTTAAATTCAGAATAGAATTTAAGATTCTTCTTCTCACATATAAAGCTCTTAATGACCGAGCTCCATCATATCTTAAAGATCTCATTGTAAGATATTTTCCTAACAGAGCACTTCGCTCCCAAACTGCAGGTTTACTTGTTGTTCCCAGAGTTTCTAAAAGTAGAATGGGAGGCAGAGCCTTCAGTTATCAGGCCCCTCTCTTGTGGAATAAGCTGCTAGTAAATGTCCGGTAAGCAGACACCCTTTCCACTTTTAAGATTAGGCTTAAAACTTTCCTTTTTGATAAAGCTTATAGTTAGGGATGGCTCAGGTAATCCTGAAACATCCCATAGCTAAGCTGCTATAGGCTTAGACTGCTGGGGGACCTCATCTGTCTCACCTTTCCTCACTTTGCTCTCTTTTTCCCCCTGTTTAATTTCACAATTGATATTATGTACATGTGACATTATTGTGGTTATTAACTTGTGTTTCCCTGTTCCAACAGATATCCTTTGAATGGCGTTATGGTGTTTTTCCCCCCTCTTTTCCCTCTTTTCTGTCTTCTCAAACCCCAGCTGGTCGAGGCGGATGGCCATCCTTCCTGAGTCTGGTTCTGCCAGAGGTTTCTTCCTGTTAAAAGGGAGTCGTTCCTTTCCACAGGCACGCTCAGGACGGGAGATTGGACTGAAGACAAGTTTCGGTGCAATATGTTGGTTTCCTTAGTGTTAGAAAAATTATATAGTTATACTATGAGAAAAGCTGCATGAATAAGAGTTTCTGTGATGGGGGGAGGACTCCTCCTGTCTTTTGGTTCTCATAATACTATGTAGCAAGCAAAAGTGTTTTGACTGTCTGAACTCGTCTTCCCATAATATTAAGTGGTGAGAAATGCGCCTTTTCCCATAATATTGAATGTCCCTTTCCCATAACATTGTGTGGCCAGCAAACATAAACAATATAAATAGCAATAGTGCCATTTTGTTAGTCAGACAACTCTGAGCCAGCTTCCTGACAGGTTGTGTGGACTTGTCTCTTTCTTGCAAGAAATAAATGTTTTGTGTTAATCGTATCCAGCGACTCTGAGCCTAATTTTGAGAGACTTTTTCTGACATAATGGTCCTTCGAGCCGGATTCTAAGTCCTTTCCACCTTCCAGAATCGGAGCTGAAACCGTGCACGGGGGAGTCCAGGACTCCTAACTGTAGTCCTCTCAGCAGAGTTTCTGATAGAGGCCGGCTACCACTGGCTGGAGGAAAGGTGACAGGATCTATTTTTGAATCAGTGGACAGACTCGCTGGATTCTTCGTTGTTGAACTTACCAGTGGATTTATGGTAAGGAACCCTTTGTGTTACTATTGTTGGTGAGAAATAGTGTGATTATTAGGGAAAATTATGAATATTTAACTAACAATTGTTGGAAACTAGAGGCCTTTAACTAAATTGGGGCGTTGCTATTTTCTTAAGAATATTACTATTTCGAGTGCAACTTAGTAAGGAAGCCTTTTAACTGGTAACTGTGTAGAAATTATGTTGGATCACTCACAAATGAAGCAGTCAGAAAAAGTCGGCCTTTTAACTGGTAATTGTGTATAGGATTAACCCATAAAAACCTAATAGCGGTCAGAAAAGGTCATCTTTTTAAATGGTAACTGTGTGTAGGTTGTGTTGGATTAGCCCATAAAAGAAGCAGTCAGAAAAGGTCAGCTTTTTAACTGGTAACTGTGTATAGGATTAACCCATGAAAACATAATAGCAGTCAGAAAAGGTGAGGCAAAGGAAAGAAGCCTTTTAACTGGTAACTGTATGTTGTGTTGGATTAACCCACAAATGAAACGGTCAGAAAAGGTCAGCCTTTTAACTGGTAACTATGTAGTGGTGGGATTAACCAAGGACAACAAAAATGCAGTCAGAAAAGGTTAGTCCATAGTCTGTGTGAGAAGACTACAGGAATAAATTACTCTGCGCCGCGCGTTACAAACGGAATCTTTCTTAAGAGAGTTTGCGATGGAAGATCGCAAGAATTAAATCCATCTTTGTTTGTTTGTTCGTTCGTCTGATTGTTTGTTTGTTAAATGGCCTGATTGTTGAATCGTTTGTTTGTTAAATGGCCTGGTTGTTGATGGTTTGTTTGTGAAATTAATTTGTTTGTTTGTTAAAGGGGCTGGTTGTTGAAATGTTTGTTTGTTAAATTGTTGGTCTTTTTGCTTCTTTGCTGCAGTGTTGTTTTATTTGCTATGTATGTATAAGAGTGAAACAGCTGCTGGTGTGTGATGTTGCTGATGGTGACGACAGAAAAATGTATTACTGACTAATTGAGTTGAAGTGAACATTGGAATCTGGTTGTTGCTCGTGACATAACGACAGAAGTAGTCTTTCATTCAGTAGTACTCACAATAATAATAATAAGAAAATTGATTAGCTGCAAGAGGACAGTATGGGAAATACCTGTTTTAAAGCTAACCAGGAGTTAAGTGGGAGTGCTAAAATCCTGTTTCAGAAAAAACCCGATAATATTGAATACTTAGAGAGATTAGAAAATAAATTTGGGTTTGAGGGAGATTTGAACATGGTAAAATTGCCCAATCCAAGAGAAGGGGAAGACAAAAGTAATGTACAAAGTAAATCTAGTTTAAAAAAAACAAAACAAAAAAGAACAACAAGGATTAAAGCTAGACATTTGTACAAGTTTGTGTATTAAGATTTAGCAGCTCTCTTAAAGAGTTAAAGTTCAGAAGGTCTCAGACAAACAAACAGAGCATTTAGAATCTTTACTCCTTTCACAGGAAAAACTGTGTGAGCAAAAGATGTTTTACAAGCTGAGATTTTTATCATTTCCATATCAAACCTGCCATTCTTAGGCAAACTCCTAGGAAAAGTTGTACACCAACAGCTTTCTGACTTTTTCCTGTCTAACAGTGCTTTGATACTTTCCTCTCACAGTCTTGATTTTATGTGTTTAACTGAGAGATGAAACGACAAGACCTAGAGTGGGGAGGGTCTTTGTGCCATATTCAGGGCCAATATACCCACTCACAAGATAAAACATTTATTTTTGTCCTTAATTCGAGCATATGTCATTCAAAAATGGAGATAAAACAATCTTAAATACTTTGTCTCACCACAGAATGATTTTATTGATGACTTTACTGAATTTCTATTGATGACTTTACTGAATCCCCTTCAGTTGTGTGCACTGCTGTTGACTGTTTAGTCATAACAGGGGAGTTGAATGTGCACGTAGATGTAGCCCATAATAAGCAAGCTAAAGAACTCACCGCTTTAACTCAGTGTGTGGCTGAGTTAGCTCCAGGTTCATGATGAGATTTACAGAGAAAAGTTATGAGTGTTCAACCAGACTTTGCATAGATGAAGGGAGAGTTATTTTTCTGAAATCATAAAAAAAAAAACTGCAGTACCAACTCTCATGTCTTGCTTGCTACAGTAAACAGATTAACAAACCCTCCAGGTTGCATTTAGAACTCATTTCTACATATAAGGGTAATGAAGTTGGAATATTCTTTAATGACAAAGTTCAAGGCATTAAAAAATGAAATAATTTCCACCTGAAGCAGGTCTGAGACCAGACAGTCAAACCTTTCAGGTGCAGATGGTTTTCAAGCTAAACTGAAACATTTTCTAAATTTGAGATTAGCTCTTCTGCAACAAAATCATAAGTGTATCAGAAACATAAGCCGGAAATAGAGAATTTAACATATTAATGTTAAGTTAAGTAATGCTATGGTTAAGTAATGCTTCATTACTTCTGATTGACTAACTTCCCTAAAACTTGTGAACTGACATCATATTCATCAGAGATTAAAGCATTTATCTCACAGAATGGGTTAAAGTGAGTATCAGTATATATATATATATTATATATAAAATATATTTAAAAAAAACACAGCAATGAAATATGCTATGTGAGTCAGATATCAAACAATAGTTTTCTTAAAGAGAAATTTAAAGACAGCTGCAATAAATCAGCGTAATATATGGATTAATATATCAATACTATTAGCAGTTTCTAAGCCTGCAGATAAATATTAATTAAATTAAACAGAAAAGTTGTGCATGTGTGTTCAACAGGTGCCAAACTAGATGGGTCAAATGCAGAGAGTAATTTTGTGTGACTTGTAACACTTGTAACATGACAATAAACAGTCATCTTAATGTGTTTGCACAGCAATGGAATAAAGGAATAAAGAGGACATGCAGAGGAGCGCTCTAACAACAAAAAAGAAAAGCAAGAAAGGACTAAACTTTTTGTTAGAAGGGAGAGAAGCAACTATTTAGTTGATGAGGGAAAGCAAAAACACAGATCACAACATGAGCAGTGACGGAGAAGGAGAGACAGAGCAGGAGGAAATACATGTTGGCTGTGTGGAAGGAGGGGGCATTGGGCGAGGGACTGCAGGAGCAAGAGTAAGACAGAGGAAGAGTTTGGGAGTCAGTTATGACTAGATAAGAAAAAAACAGGAGCTGTAACCAGGATAGAAGCAGGAAAGCCAGAAAAAGTGTTCAACTTAGAGGGAATTGAACTTATCTCATAGTAGGACATCAAACCTGAGATTTCATTGAATGTTTCCGGGACGGAGGTAACTTTTCTATGCGACACAGGTGCAACATGAACTGTAATCCATCCTGATGACATTCCGGGAGTTGAGGAATCCAAAGAAATTATTTGGGTCAAATCAGCAAATGGTAAGAGCCATCCTGAGCATTTATCAAAACTCTTGACAGTAACAGATACACGGAGTGGGGTAAGTGCTGATTGTCAAGTTGTCTTGTCCACTCTGTGTCCCTGTAACTTACTGGGAAGGGATTTACTCCATTTATTGAAGCTCAGAATAGTTCCAGAAGAAAAAGGGTTAACTGTAGTTCGAATGAAGTCCGCTCAAGCAATGATTCAGCATGACGTGAGACCACCTTCATACTGGTATAGTTTGGATCTTGTGTCTACAGGCCCCAGCTCTATCACTCTTCCTCTCCTTCAGAAGGCAAAAGAACACGTCTCAGGAGAGCTCACCCTCAGGTCACCACATGATTTACACTGCACTATGTATTACAAATATACTCAAGAGGAGTACATATTTTTTTGTTTTAAACAAATGAGAAACGTTTTTTCAGAGAAAAACAGACCATGTTAAAGTTAAAACACTTATACTGGAATAAAGAGGGTTGTTGTGCAGCTAGCTGCTTACTCTCCCCCAGCATGAGAAAGTTTTTAAGATCATGTTGTGCACCTCATGTGTCACTCTCCAAACCCACAGACGACCACTGGAGGCGTTTAGGGGTGTTTGTGACTGCATGTGAAGAAGCCTCAGATTGGGAGAAGGTGGAGCCAGGAATAGAGTATTCTGAGAAACTTGATGCATATACTAGTCCATTAAATTGGGCCATGGATGCAAAACCAAATGTACACTTACAAGGACAGATCTGGAAGAATAAAGGTGCCATTTACTATGAAATGTAGAACTTATACTGCCAAAGAGTTTGTTTAAATATGCTTCAGTATCGAGCCATGGAGCATGTCATGTCTCTACAGGAAGAATGGTAGCAATAATGAACAAGGTTTTTGCAGTGTATGGTTTTATCTATAATAAATGATAATATCATAATATCATAATAAAGAATTTTTGTCTAACATGTCAAATATGTGCAAAATATGATCCATACATATGGCCTAGGACCGGGACGAGGACAGTTCCCGAGGCCGGAGGACCCTTTTCAACACGTTTGTATGGATTTCATTGAATTAAATAAAGGTGTCTCCCTGGTGATTAGTGATGTTTTACCAAATGAGTTGAAGTATTTCCATATGCACAGGCAGATGCACTCTCAACACCGGTGAATTAAATGTTACCTAGATTTGGAATTCCTGAAAAAATCTACAGTGATAATGGGACGCACTTTGTAAACAATATTATCTTCCTGATGGCGAAGAACTTAAAAAAAAAAAGGATCTCAGAAACCACTGTGCATATCATCCACAATCAGCAGGTTTGCTGGAGAGACACAATTGAATAATTAGGTCAAGACTGAAGAAACTGGGAAGAATTGGGTTTACTGTTTACCACTAGTAGTCCTAAACATGCATATTACTCTAACTAGCACAGGATTAACTCCAGTTGAGATCATGTATGACCATTTTTACTACCACAGAACTATTCACCGGACATGATGAAGAAAGAGAAGAAACCTTAGCAGGATACATGGTTAAAATGTTAACAAGTAGAGAGATCTCTTCTGTCTAGTGTCTGTTCCAGGTGACCCTGTGGAGGAATCTTTAATAACCGGGGACTGGATCCTCATCAAAGTGATAAAAAAAGAGAACTGGTGGGAAGGTTCATAACAGGTACTGCTTACAGCACCCACAGCAGCTAAAATAATATATCCTGGATTCACTCATCACACTGTAAACTAGTAAGGCCACGACCTGCAGAAGTAGGGAAAGATTAGTTACCCACCACCGTTCTCTGAGGCATAAGTCTGACTACAAAGGGGAATTCTCTCAACAGGAGGGGGTTCGTCTCAACCTCAGTGAAGAAAACGACGGCTAAAATGGGAACATAGGATGTGGCTAAAATAAGACAGGGATAGACAGACAGCAGCCGTGGCATCCATTCAGATTACCAGGATTTTATAGGTTAAAATGAACCAGCTGTGTATTGTTAATCATTATTCTTATTATCGTATTGCTAATTCTATGGGATTAAGCACAGATTAATAAAAAAACTAAAAGATAATGCATTACAATGAATCACACAGACACAGACTTACCACAGAGATAGGAGGTCCCTCAGGTCCAACAGACAACTTGTCAACCTATTTTTTGTTGCAGGAATAGATGGGGTGGCTGACATTGACTTATGCTCAATTATTTTATGTAAAGACAACCAAAAAGCCCCTGTGTATTCTGAAAATTACATATGTGAAATGTATGTTAATACAAAATTTCTGAAGAATTGTCGGTGTATCAGTTGGAATTTTGTTACAATGTATACAGCATGACAAAATAACCAATCTAATTGTATTGAATGTGCAAAAGCCAGAATATAAATTTAGAAATAAAGCATTACAATTGCATAATGAATCTTTTGTACCTAACACAGAGCAATGTAAAACTCTCTTTGTTGTTCCCAGCAGTTAAGAAAAGAGACAACTGCCCTCAGCGTTGGCTTATAAGGGTAATTATATATGTTTCATCCACAGGGGTACAGGTAAGAATGTGGGTACACTCATGTCAGATAATTGTCAAGAATCCATCTATTGTCACTCAGGACGCAGGTAACTACTCAGCATCTTGGTTTCGGAACCAGACTTCCATGAGAGCAGACCTCTGGTGGCTGTGTGGGGATATGAAACTGAGGTCCGTCCTTCCGCCTAACTGGCAGCTGCACAATAGCCCAACTACTGATGCCTTTCCGTCTGTTCCCTGTGGGGGACTTTAAGGCCTTGGGTGAGAAGCTGCAATGTCTCAAGCGTTCAACTGCGTCAGGTTCATTTGACAACAGAGTGTACCTAGATAGCATTGGAATTCTGAGTCCCAGATGAATTTAAAGCTAGAAATCAAGTAACTACAGACTTTGAATCTTTTCTTTTCTGGTGGGCAACAATAAATAAAAATGTTTATTGGATAAATTACATCTACAAGGCATTGCTGAACAATTAAAATGTTTGGAACTTTTTCCTGTTCCTTTATTCCTAACAATACTTCCGCAGATGGCAGAATCACAAAGAGGAACTCGCATCACTCTCTGCAGAGCTGATAGAAAATCAACGACCCCTTCACTGACATGATGGAGAATGGGTTGGTCTCTGTCCTTTGAATGGCGTTATGGTGTTTTTCCCCCCTCTTTTCCCTCTTTTCTGTCTTCTCAAACCCCAGCTGGTCGAGGCTGGTTCTGCCAGAGGTTTCTTCCTGTTAAAAGGGAGTCATTCCTTTCCACAGTTGCCACAGGCACGCTCAGGACGGGAGATTGGACTGAAGACAAGTTTCGGTGCAATCTGTTGGTTTCCTTAGCTAGGATATTAATTTTTGAATTGGCTCTATATGAATTAATTGGATTAAGATTACAATGAATTGAATTCCAATTGGCTTGAATTGGACTATATTACTTAAGTGCCTTGAGATGACAATTGTTGTAATCTGGCGCTATATAAATAAAATTGAATTGAATTGAGTCCCAGCTGTGACATGTGGAGACAACCTTTCTGTGGTGCAGCAACGTGCAAAGCACAAGTGCATCCCTTCACATGACAAACTGACATTTTCTTAACTGCCAAAGAAGAAGCTGAGTTGACAGAGATTCCAGAAAAGCTATGGTCAAAGGGTCGATCTGCTGTTGGACTTTTAACATCCATACCTCCAGTACAAATTAAACCTAGATCAGACTGGAGGCCCAGAGTACAACCATATCCTCTGAAACATGGGGCAGTGCAGGGCATCTCATCAGTGGTAACAGACCTTAACAAAGGAGAAATAATCAGACCATGCCCAGATTCTCCATGTAATACACCAATCTTCCCAGTACAAAAAGCCAATGGTAAAGACCAAGATCTACGTGCTGTAAATGTGCTGTAAATGAAGCAGTTGAAACAAGAGCACCAAATGTCCCTGATCCACACACATTGTTAAACTCTCTAAAGCCTGATAAGAAGTTCTTTACTGTAGTTGACGTCAGTAACGCCTTTTTTTCAGTCCCAATTCACCCAGACTCTCAGTTTCTGGTTTGTATTCACATATGAGGGTAAAGGGCACACATACACCAGACTGCCACAAGGGTTCGCTGACAGTCCCTCCATCTTTACCCAAGCAGTAATGGCCTGTTTGGCAGATTTTCACATGTCCGAGGAAGCAGAGAAGATTCTCTTGCTCTGTTGCAGCACCTCTGCAAAACTGGAAACAAAGTGTCAAAAAATAAACTCCAGTGTGAGTGAGGAGAGAGCTGAACTATTTAGGCCACACTCTGTTAGCTGCAGGCAGACAGATACAGACAGCTGGAAAACAAACTATCGCTGACATGCCTAAACCAGAGGCGAAGAAGCAAATGATGCACTCCTTAGGACTGTGTAATTACTGCAGAGCTTGGATACCACATTATGCAGAAAAAGCTCACACTTTGCAGGACCTCATTTACGGTGTCCCCATGACAATGTCTGATTAAAATTAAGTGGACCCCTGAAACTGAGGCGGTATTTGTAGTTTTAAAACAAGCATTGATGGAAACTGAAACATGACTTCAGTGTTGTTACAGAATCATGGTGGCAGATTAAAACCTGTAGCTTTCTACTCAAAGAAATTGGACCCAGTGGCCCAAGCTTTACCTGAGTGTGTCCAAGCTGTTTGTGCAGCTTCTCTGGCAGTCATCCAATCAGCAGATTTTGTGTTGTTTCATAAAATGGAACTTTTGGTCCCACATGCTGTGGATGTGCTGTTATTGCAAAGCAAAATTAATTTCCTTTCACCAGCCAGACATTTATCATACACAGCTTGACTGTTGTCTCAGCCCCATCTTGTGGTGAAAAGATGTACTGTCTTAAACCCTGCAAACACTGATTCCCTTACTGGAAGACAGCACACGACACAACTGTCTGGAAACAACAGAACATTTGCAGTTACCAAGACCAGACCTCAGTGATACACCTCTCACTGTAGGAGAAAAATGGTTTGTTGATGGGTCGTGTTCCAAAGACCCACATGGTAACAATCGAAGTGGCTATGCAATAGTCCAACTGCCCTCCAGAGTGGTAGAGGCAGCCAAACTCCCTAGCCAAATGTCAGCACAAGCTGCTGAGCTTATTGCACTGACTAGAGCATGCAAATTAGCAGAAGGACATGAAGTAACAATCTACACTGACGGCCAATATGCGTTCTCAACCTTGTTTTGTAAAACAATGGGAGCGCAGAGGCATGACAACATACACAGGTAAACCTGTAACACATGCATCTCTTTTGACTGATCTCCTTCAAGCTGCCAGCCAAATTAGCAGTGTGCAAGTGTGCTGCAAACACGACAAGCAAAGATGAAGTTTCTAATGGCAACAGATTTGCAGATCAAGTAGCAAAAGAAGCAGCTCCAGGAAAACATGGACATGACAAATTTTTATCACACACAGATGATAAAAAATTAATTGACCAAACTGTACTAACAGATCGGCAACAAAATGCATCAGTACAATAAAAACAGATGTGGGCCACAAAAGGTGCCACACAAAACTCGGATGGGATTTTTCAAGTGAATGGAAAAAAAACAGTTCTGCCTAAATCTCTTTTCAAAGCAGCAGCAATTGTGACATATGGGCCTTGCCATGTGTCAACAGGAGGGATGAGTGCTATCAAAGAACAACACTTTACAACATATGGATTAAATTCCTACTTAAAAAACTTTTGTAAAGCAAGTCTTGTGTGAAACACAACCCCCAAGGAAATATGAGACCAAAAAGAAGCTCTTTTCCAAAACCCTCTTACCCGTTTCAAACAATGCACATGGACTTCATTGAGCCAAAAGTGGACCTTATAAGTACTGTTTAGTGATGATCGATGCTTTTTCCAAGTGGGTTGAGATAGTTCTATCTAGCTGATGCACTAGCGGTAGCTAAGGCTATTTGCAAAACATAACTATCATCCCAGCCCACGGCATCCCACAAACCATTTACAGTGACAATGGGTCAGACTTTGTGAATAAAGTAGTTCAGAAAATGGCAGAGCATTTGGGAATGGATTTGAAAAATCATTGTGCCTATCACCCTCAGAGTGCGGTCCTTGTGGAAAGAACAAATGGCACTATCAAAAGCAGATTGAAAAAGTGCATGGAATCTACTGGCCGTCCATGGCCAGAATGCTTGGACCTGGTGAAACTCCATATGAGAATCACTCCCACATCAGAAGGATTAACTCCATTTGAGATAGTCCATGGGAGACCATATAGGTTACCAGTGTTTTCATCAGACTTACAGAAAGCAGACGAAGAACAGACTCTGGCAGATTATATGATCAGGACACTAAAACAGAAAGACGTGTCCAATGCAAATTTACTGCCTTTTGGTACTTCTCTTCCACAGGTTGACAGTCCCATCAAACCAGGTGACTGGGTGTACATCAGGGTCATCAAAAGAAAGAACTGGGCCAGCCCACGGTGGGAAGGACCATACCAAGTGCTCCTGACCACACCTACTGCAGTGAAGATTGCTGAAAGGCCCAACTGGATCCACCTCAGCCACTGTAAGTTACAGAGAGTGCTGGACCCCTAATTTCAGATTGGTGGGGAAGCCTGACTACAAAGGGACCTCATTGTTTAGAGTGAGGTGTCTCAACGTCAGTGAAGAAACCAACTGATCCCCACTCTGCTAGGCCTAGGGTGCACCTGTATCTCTGATAACTGAGCAGCAATGGGGACACGAAAGGTCTTTCTCTGCTGCGCTGCAGCTGTAGCGTGTGTATTGTCTGTGTTCATCCTAGGTACTCAAAGTGATCCCAAACCAAACCGGGAAAAGATATGTACCCATGATGTGGACCACAAGGACTGGACATGGGCCCCGAAACACCCATTCGACACAAATACCTGGTACAGGTATGTGAAATCCACCGTGGGACGGTCTGACGAAACTGAAGGATGTTATGTGTGTTCCATACTCCCACCTTCTTCTATAAAGACCCATCTCACAGCCAAATGGATGAATAAAACTGAAGCAAAATGTATGGCCTCAATGGCAGGTTTCAACATAGCAATATTGTGATCAATAACTCTGATCCCCATTGGGGAGTGGAAAACAGGACATGCAGTACATTGTTCTGGGCCAACATGAACATCACAGTCGGAGGAAAACCCTCACCACAGGTAGCATATCTCCACATTCCCAAAGGGCAGAACTTCACTTGCTTCACCCAAGGAAACAAAACGCATCTGTGCACAAGCAAGGGCTGCCCACAGGGAGGAGCCTGGATGGGAGCTCTAAGCATCACTTCTGAGTGCCAAGACGGAAATGCTACAGCAACTGGAGAAGGCTTCCCAACCAACATATCCCTGCCGTCAAACGGGACGTACCTCATCCAGAACGGGTGGTGGTTGTAGCCAAATTATATATCGGCACCACACAAGGCACCGACAATCAATATTTATAGCGGACACACGTTGCATGATGTGATAAGATATAAGGATTTATCCGAAAGTTCTCACTATCTGAATAAGCCTAATTTTACCTCGTTTTGGGCACTGCCTTCAATCGAAGGAAAAAGACAGAATCCTACGATTCTGGTATGTTAAATTAATAATCAATGATTAATTAATAACTAATAAATTCCAGTCTCATATAGTCGCTACTCGTGAATTCTCGTTTTGTTGGACTTGCATACGTAAAGAACACATAGACAAAAAACGGTTGATTTTATATATGAATATATATGAACCATTTATTAAAATGACATGACCAAAGACATGAACCTTAAGACAACAGGAGAAATGCTTTGAATGTGGATGATTATATAAGAAACACTTAGTGAATTGAAAAGAACTAAGGGGAGGGGATGGATGGATACCGGAATCATTCAAATAATCTAGGTTTGTTACTATTTGAATTTAAAGGCTAACAGCTTGGGTTAATTTATCATTTAACAGCGAATGCTCTCGACACCCACCGCATACCGTCTGAAATGTAAGAACAGGGCAGATCATGTAGTGAAGCGCTTTGAGTGGTCAGTTAGACTAGAAAAGCGCTATACAAGTACAAGTCCATTTACCATTTACCATCTTACGGTTAGGTCAGCTCCGAACCACAGGTAATCGCCAGCGGGTCCCACTGGGTCTCTCTCTGTTCTGCGTCTCACGGCCTTCGTTGTGGTTGACTTTCAGGGACTGGACCGGTCGCTTTCCTGCGCCGGAGAATGGCTTCCTTCTGGTAGCTCAGAAGACGAACGGGGTGGTGTGTCGGAATTCACCGCAAATGATAAAACTGTCCAAGGGTCGAGTTGGTTTTGGTTGCTGACCAACTCTGATGAGGTGAACTTAAATTCACCAAAGACTGACAAAAAGGTTGACAAGCTTAACGCTGGCTCCTTTTGGTGATCAAAAATAGGTGAGGAAGCGTACAGCAGCAGAGTTTAAAACGTGCTATAGAGAGGAGACAGGTTGACGGACGAACAAAAACACAAAACGTATCTTTCTACTGCATTCTTCCCTTTCTGTCTTTGTTCAGACCTTCTTCCAGCTCATCTTCCTCTCCTGCCATTTCCAAAGACTCTCCGCCAGACTCTCATTCCATCAATTAGAGCTCTCTGCTCTTCATCTTCTCTACTGATCTGGACCTTCAATATTTTCTTACAATATTCCGTCAATATTCTCTTCAAGAACTTATTCAATAAATGACTTTTTCTCGCGGTTTCTGGAGTTTGATTCGCGGAGGCGGGGCATGACGTAGACCTATGCTACATTTTCAGCCAATGGTATGCCTGAAACTGTTGTGACGTCTGCCTGGGCGTATTTTGTAAGGCGACCTGTAACGAGGGTGCCTCAAAGCCACTCGACTCCTGCAATCCTCCGTCTCATAAACATTTCTTCAGAGGAGTCTAAAAACACCATAACTTGTTAAGATATAAAGGGTAAAGATGTAGCATAAACTTGGGATATAAAGACATCAAAAACAACATAACATAACATAACATGATGGTTATGAGTCCCAAAATTCAGATGGATATCTGTAAAATTATGACGTATGAATAACAAACCAACCAGTGTTATTTTCCTGTGTTAAACACAGAATACATTAAGAAACAGCTGAAGCATTGGTTAATAGTTGCATTATTTCATATAAATGTCACATGTCATATGCAAGTTGTTGACTTAGTTTTGGGTTTAACCATTCAGTACTACAAACCACTCGGGGGCAATGTGGCTCCATAAGCTGATTAGTCGTTTTCCAAAATAATAATATCTTCTGTAGCCTTCCACGTACGATCATGTAAAAGGTATTAAAATGTAGCTTGTGATATCACTGAGAACATGAAAGAACTTGTTCAAAGATATAAAGCACATTTAATACAGTTTCAAGATTCAGCTAAAAAGTGATTCTAGGTGAGATCCTTTTGAGAGGTCCATGCAGCGACTGTCTCTGGCTTGAGTCAGAGTCAGGGCAAACTGTCACCATTGTTTACATTGAACCATATAGGGTCGGAAGGGTCCTGTTCTGGTTTTCCCCAATACTCTCCTGAAAGGGTCCATTGTTTGTTCAGCTTAGTTAGTACTAAGCTATTAATGCATTTACCTAAATTTATGGTACAGGTCTGTGGAGGGAGGAGCTGAGAAAACTCCCCCAAAACTCTTTCGTGGGCCGAAGGTTGTTGTAAATTTCTCTTCTTTGATGTAGAAATCCCCCATCTGGTATTTCCACACTGACCATCCCCACAAAAGAATTGGGCAGTCATTTAAAGTCTTAAGTTTGTATTAAATTCCACACTTGAGTTTGCTACATGGTTATGCGGACATAATGTATATCCAATGCTGCCCATCAACTGGACGGGAGTCTGCGCGCCGGTGTGGGTCACCCACCATACCTATAAGATCTGTCGTGGCCAACTGCCCTCCTTTTGTAAGCAACAACAGAGAGATGTCACAGTCTTCAAACCACACGATCCCATCTGGGGCTCAGATGTCCCAGCCGAACATAAGGTTTAGAGCACAAGTGCTAAAGTGCTACATTCCCTCTTCCCTTGGGATGGTATTGGAAAACATGCACTGTATATTGAAACTCTGAATTATCGCTTCCAGTCTTTTGTTAACTTTTCTTTGCAGATAGAAAGTGGCCAGAGTCGTGAACTCCAAGTATGTCACATTATAGGTACCTATATCCCCGGAGAAAATGACACCCACATAAATGAGGCAATGGCCTCCCTGCGTAATCTGCAACAAACTATGTCACGAGAAACAGCACAACAATGGGACTTTCTCTCATGGCTGACGACCGGCACCTGGTGGCAACTACTCTTAAAGATCGTAACCCCCTTCTTTGGTGTGCTGATATTATTCTGTTTGTTTACAACTTGTGTGATCCCTTGTTTCAAGTCTGTGATAACTAAGACGGTCACTTCCACCATGGTAAGCCTACAACTGCTCCGCCAAACCACAGAGCATGATGATTACTTTTCAACCAACCAAAGACGAGTCTGTGACGACTATGATGACTGTTCTTCACCTGTGTAAAGCATAAAGAAACTAAGAATGACTTCTTCTTCTACATTGAAAATGTCCAAAACAAGTGATGTTGAATGATGTACTGTTTCTGCCTACCACAGTGAACCAAAAGAAACTCTGTAATGTTTGCATATGTTGTTTTTGTATCTCATTCGATAAACAGGAGGGAAATGTTAGTTGTTGAGTTTTTAGTTGTTATCTCATGATATACCCTGTTTTACAATTATGTTCCTGTGCTTTAATTGCACTCATACCCTATACCATAAAAGTCCTATGTGTCAGGTATGGATCTTATACTGCATCGGTTCCAATCATGTGATGATGAAATGTGTGTGTGAGTATGAACAAAGGGAGATGGTTCAGGACAGAGCCTTCCAGAGGTCAACTGAGTTTAACTGAGTTCAAACTACAACACACAATGCGTGATTCAAACTAGTTTATAGATGTATCTCTTTGTATGGTTATGGTCAAGGTCTCACCTAAACATTAGACAGAGTCACACGCTCTGAACTTTCTATGCAACATTTTGTTTTGTAAAGCTCTTCCCCTTTTCTTATCTTCGAATAAAACCAGGCTGCTGCAGGGAGGGAGTCGGAGATTGCTGGAGGTTGCTTAGACATATACACCTGTGGCTGAAGCAGCGACGGCTCTCCCCTCGTGCAAAAGCTGAACTTGATATTGATCTCTTGTGTGGTTCTTTCTGTTTAAGGTGGGACTTTGTTAATAAGGAACAAAACCTTATCAGACTTGTTAGACAATACTTTCAAACACCAAAAAGTCTTTTAAAACAAATGAACTTCAACAAAGAAAGTCAATAACTTTTCACGAGAACATGACCTGTCCAGTCAACGATGTGGTGAGGTGACCCTGAGTGACATTCACTTGCACGTGCACACGTCCATCTGATGCCAGGTCTGGTACTGTTTCTGCACGTGACACAGAAGTAATTCCATCTGCATCTTCACACTATGTTTCAGTGAAATCCTCAGTTCCTTGGTTCTGAGAAGGTTACGACGCTTCCTTCTGAGCACGTGACCTTCCTCAGTAATAACTTCATATGACCTCGATCCGACCTCCTGGAGAACTGTAGCTTTTCGGTTCCATGCATCCTGGTCTTGGATACGCACCACATCATCTTTGGCAAGTGGTCTGAGGGTTTTGGTAGACTTATCATACTGCTGGTTTTGTTTCCATTTATTTTTTTTAGTTTTATCTGTATCTCTGCATTCTCCTTGATGTAGGAAGGTAGAGTGGTGCGTAACTTGCGATTCATCAACAGTTCTGTTGGGTATAAACCACATTCAAGCGGGGCACTTCTGTAGCTTAGCAGAGCTAAATAAGGATCTGATTTGCTGTCTGATGATATGCACTCCCTTTTCAGCTTTGCCATTTGCCTGTGCATGTTGTGAACTAGAAGTGACATGCTGTTTCTTTGCCGTTATAACAAGGACCATTGTCACTCACAACAGTCTTTGGTATTCCATGCCGGGCAAAGATGGACTTGACATGTGTAATGACACTGTTGGAAGTTGTACCTGTAAGCAGAGCAATTTCAGGTTTGAATAATAGTCTGTCACTAGCAGATAGTTTTTGCCATTACAGTGAAACAAAGCTGTTCCAACTTTCTCCCATAGTGCAGTGGGAATATCTTGGATCATCATAGGCTCCCTTGCCTGTTTGTTCTGGTACTTGTTACATAATTCACACTTTCCTGTCATGTTTTCAATGTCCTTGTTGATTCCGGGCCAGTACACAGCATTCCTGGCTCTCCTTTTACACTTCTCTATACCCAGGTGTCCTTCGTGGAGCCTAGGAAATATCTCAGGCCTCAGGCTGCGTGGAACGACAATTCTACTGTCTCTCAATAACAGTCCATTTGCCACACTTAGCTCTGATCTGATGTGATAGTATTTCGGACAGGACCCCTTGAGCCAGCCACTGTGAATGTTTTCCATCACTGTTTGTAACTCCTTATCTTTGACTGACTCTTCACTTATTTATTTTGCTTTACAGCCAGACACAGGTAATGACTCAACTATCATGTTTACATGCTTTTCGATCTCTTTTTCAGTGGAGCTAACAGTGTTCATCTCTGGTATTCGTGATAGTGCATCTGTCAACACCAAGTGTTTGCCTGGTGTGTATATTAGCTCAAAATCATACCTTTTCAGTTTCATGATGAGCTGCTGAATCCTTGGTGACATCTCAATGAGACTTTTCTTGATGATTGACACAAGAGGACGATGATCTGTCTCAACTGTGAATATAGGAAGCCCATAGACATAACAATGAAAGATATCCAGTCCATAAGCTAATCCTAGACATCCCTTCTCTATTTGAGAGTATCTTTGTTCAGTCTTAGTCATGGATCTATAAGCGTAAGAAAATGGCTTCCAGCTATCTCTTTCTGCCTGTAACAAGACAGCTCCAAGTCCGTCCTTTGACACATCAGTTGAGATCTTCATTCTCTTGTTGGGATCATAATACGCAAGCATGGGTGTAAAGCTGTGTTTTTTCTCCGATCAGTGTGACCTTCCACAGATTCCACAGATAGCTAATGAGGAGCAGGTGAGTATGGAGGAGGGGCATGCCAGGTGAATGAACACAGGAAGTGATGCAGAGCAGGAGGGAGTGGTAGGGTCTGAAATGGCATGAGAGCTAGCGTGGCAAAACAGGATACTAAAAAACTAAAGCCTGGCTGAAGTTGTGACAGTATATTGAGCTCTCATCATCCAACTTGATTTGCAAGAATCCCTGTGCCGCTTCCAGCTTTGAGAAGTAGTTGGCGCCAGCCATTTCACTTGCAATTTCCTCCCGTTTTGGTATTTGGTAGTGCTCACGTTTTATGTTCTTATTTAAATCTCCTGGGTCCATGCATATTCTCAGTTCTTTGTTGTTGTTCTTTTTGTTCACGCACACCATTGAGTTTACCCACTCTGTTGGTTCTTCCACTTTTGTGATGACTTTTGCCTGGCACATCCTTTCCAATTCCTTTTCAAGGCACTCCCGAAGTGGAGCTGGAACTCGCCTTGGTGCATGGATCACTGGTGTTGCATCCTCTTTGAGTTTGATTTTGTATGTGTATGGAAGACATCCTAGTCCTTTGAAAATGTCATGAAAATGATGCACAATGGACTCAACTGTTCCTGTGTGTACATTTTCTGCTTCTGAGCAATTCAGATTTTCTTTTCCTGACAGAAACTTGGTTAACAGAAAGCATAAGTATTACTGTTCTTAATGAAACCGCACCCCCAAATTTTAGTTTCATAAATCCCGAAATGGGAGGCAAGGTGGGGGAGAAGCTGCCTTATTTAAAGATACATTCCAGTGTAAAGAGATCCCATTCGGTGATGTCCCTTCTTTTGAATATCTTAGTTTTATTTTAAAGGGTGTTCCTAAAATTCTGTTCTTAATCATTTACAGATCTCCAGGATACTGTGCAAGTTTTTATTACTGAATTATTGTCTGTTATCTCGACTGATTTTAACCATTTTATCTTGACCAGGGATTTTAACATTCACATAGATAATATGACGGATGGTAATGCCAAAGAATTTTCTTCTGTGCTGGACATGTTTGGTTTGTGGCAACATATAACAGAACCGACTCACCTTCGAGGTCACACTCTGGACCTGGTCATCTCTAAAGGTTTTGATATTTCTTCTGTTGTGGTTATTGATTTGGCCTTGTCTGACCATTTCTGTATTTTATTTGATTTATTGATCACTCAGAATGTTAAAACAACCAGCTTCTCAGTTAAGAAGAGGTACATTAATGAGAAAACAAGTGCTCAGAGAGGCCATAGCTATGTCACCAACAGTGAGCGCACAGTCAGTTGATAATGATAATCTCGACAGCCATGACAGCCTTATATTAGGGTGACCAGACGTCCTTGATTTTGGTGACCTGTTCCCGGTAAAAGCTGTCCCCAATTTTTATGGAGGCAAGGAAAAATGAGACAGAAATAGAATGATAACATATACGTTTATTTCAGGATGTCTCATATCAAATGAAATGATCAGAATTTATCTCTGAAGTGTGTTCAGTTGCAAGCCCAAAATAATGACTTCTGAAAACAAAGTGTTCCTCAGGCTCAACTTGCCCCGGGTTAGGTTACCTTAGGTTTTACATACAGATGATAGCCAATCTTGCAAAATACATGGAACCACATTTATGCACATACAATTTCCATTGTACTGAGATCAATCAAGCAGCACCTGAACAGTGAGTAAAACTACAATGACAATCCATATTTCATTTCAAAATAAACAAATAGGAGCTCTGACATTTCCAAAAGCCTAATAATGTGGAATGTCTTGTGTCTGAACAAATCTAACATGACAATTTACGGGGTCCCTTAGAACTTTAAAACTGAATTTGTGAAAATGATCAAGGAGCATTACACCAAGATGTCAGTGTCACAATAGAGCCTGCCTCCTTTCTGTATGAGCTCACAGTTGAATTGCAACTAGTTGAATACAGGATTGTAATGTGTCTGGAAACACAAAACTGTTCCGGGGTTGTGAAGCAAATGGGACGCCTACCATCACAGTGTTTGGTGGAAATCAACTGCCAGTTTAATTACCATACAATAAAACCTGTAAATATCACGAGGAATCACAAATAAGAAAAGTAACAAAAAGGGATGAAAAATACACAACAAACTAGCTGGGACCTGTAGTAATCTGCTGTCGATAGCTTTGTAGTTCTGACACTTCTTCTTTTGTCCTCCACTTGTACAGTTTCTATCCAAGATTAGCAGCAGTGGCAGGTCAGGGGAGAACTTGGTCTGCTGAACCAGATGTTCAAGGAACTCAACGAAGGTGTTTTCATTGATCCAGCCTGATCTGGTGGAGGTACCAGTTGATCCTGCAGGTGCTCCTGTAATGAAGTGGTCTTTGTATCTGACCCTCAGGAAGATAAACATGGGAGGGACTGCATTACCAGTTTGTATTGACTGCACAGACCAAGTTTGCCTCTTTCAGCAGATGTGATGGTGCCCACTTTCTTCTTTCCTTTTGCTGTCACTACCTGCTTTGGTGTCTGTTGTTACACCTGTTTCATCAACATTATAAATTATGTTTGGGGGGAATTTATGCCTGTAAAACGAAGAAAAGAGCAATGATAATCATAATAGTTAATCCTTAAGTAATGCAAAAAATATTTGCAAGTACACCACGAGATCTTATATCTCTTGAAATCATTCTGTGTGTATGTGGCCCAAACCCAATCTCTATCTGGTCTGAGAATGCCACTGCATCTTCGTCATTATCCAGAGAGAGAGAGTTAATTCTGGTCCTAAACAATATGTGGTTCAAGCAGTGTCAAGGCCCTGTTCTTTCTACATAACCCCCCTAAAATCTCTTATCAGTGATTTAATAAAGAAATAACCTAACCTAAACGATCACCACCCATAATTAACACAAAATTATTAAAACAAAATAGAATAATCAATTAAAACATATTCACCTAAAACTGAAAATCATATAGAGTGTGACTGTAAACCCTGGACCAAAAATTAAACATATGCGGTGGCATATGAGAATATGAGTGAAAACCCCACTGGCTGCTACTTTTTTAACTCATATTCTTATTCACAGAAAAATTCTCCTATGGCCCCATTCCCACTTGGTGACCAACCACTTAATTATCCTTTCAGTACCTACGGTCAGGCTCCGAACAGCTGATTCACACTAAAGGCTAAAGACATGTGTGACTGGCTATGATTGGTAAGTAATAAATTTAAAATGATTCAGCAAAAATATTAACCGAAAGAGGAAAGAACCATAATTAAACAAAAGGCATTTTGGAAAATAAAAACATAAACAATAGACAATGACAATAAACAGCCAAACAACACTCAGAACATTGAGGAACATCACAAACACTAAACAATACACAATATTTAACCAGGACATGTGCACGTGAATATGAACATATGACTCTGTTGCAAAATGATGATAAGTAATGAAACAATGATGTGTAATAACTGACAATTTCTTAAAAGAGAAAAAATGTATAACCATGTGCAGAGTCGTGAAGTGCAGCTCAGTCTCTTCTGGTCCAATCCTGTGACTGCTGGCTGCACTCTTCTTCTGGCTGAACATCAGTTCAGCAGTCTGATCCGAAGCTAACTCGGAAGGAGAGGTTTCGAGCACTTCACTTCCATGAAGGGTCTATAAGGCCCCCTTATCCCTCACTAATCTTATTTTGGGACAATTCTCTCCCATTTGTTTTATCATAACCACACCTTACTTACACACACACCCTTACATACATTAATGACTTTACAGATTACAGACTCTATATGTTGTTCTGGGTTGTACTTATAAATAGATTTTCAGTTTAAAGTTACTTAAGTGTGTTCTCCCCTTTTTGTCGTGGCTCATGAGCCTGGTTTTGACACTGTCTTCACACTGTTCTCAAACTCTACTCCCGGCATCTCACTGACCCATGGACACGCTCATCAGAACAAGCCATTCCAGCAGAGCACGGCGGCACCAAACCCAGAGGCCGGGCAGAGGAAAAGACTTGTGTCAACAGTGGATGATTTCACAAATCATGTTTAGTTTTATCTTAGTTGTCTTTTATCACACTGTAGCACTTCTAGATTTTTTTGGAAATGTAATGTGCATTATGAATAAAATGTATTATAATTATTAATTCAATAGAAAGCAAGGGGACGAGGATGAGAGACCGTACTGAGATGTTAGGAAGGGTTAAATAATGAGGGTAAAAAACAAAAAAGAGGATGTGGGCTCTAAAAGATATTTTTTTCCCGTGGTTTAGGATTAACCTACCATATCAGGCACTAATTTACTGCCAGGTGCCATCCTGGGGCGGCTGTAGCTCAGGAGGAAGAGCAGTCGCTCACCAATCGGAAGGTCGGTGGTTCCCCGGGCTACATATCGAAGCGTCCTTGGGCAAGACACTGAACCCCACGTTGCCCCCCCAGTGTATCATTGGGGGTATGAATGAACCTAGAAAGCACGTAGTTATGTGTATCTTAAGATGTGCTGTATGAGTGTGTGTGAGTGGGGTGAATGCAGCATGTAGTGAAGCGCTTTGAGTGGTCAGTTAGACTAAAAAAGCGCTATACAAGTACAAGTACAAGTACAAGTCCATTTACCATCCTCTGGTAACAACCTGTAAAGAAAGGGCACTTTGGTTTGCCTGTCTTAAGAGGATCTATAATCACAGAGGCAGTAAGCCTCCACGCCACGTCACGACAGTACCCATGTGGAGGTTATTCTTTTATTCTTTCTAACATCCATGGTCGTGAAGGGCGACCAAGAATATATACACAGAAATAAAGAAAAAGAAAAGAAGGCCTATTTGTAAAGGTCCTGAAGGACGACCTGCGCCCTTTTATTTGTTATTCTCGGAGTCTTGGCCGAAGGAGCCTTCTTTTGATTTTGTGTGCTGTTGCCTTGGTCAGGCTTGTCTTCCTGGGTGATGTCTGTAAGAACAAGAGCGGGTACACACAGGGTTCAGAATCATTGAAAATTCACTGTCTTGTGATTGTGTTTAAAAGGTTTGGACCTACCATCGAGGGACCTGAGGAGGACCCGGAGGCAGCCATGGGAGCCGGTGGAGCACGGTGCCACAAGAGAGCCGGAGGTGGCCGCTGCTGCCACTTCTGCAGCCACGGGCAGGGCTGAGGATGTGGTGGCCACGGGGACACTCTCCTCCAGTCCGGCCAGCACAAAAAGCGCATTTTGCTTGCCTGAGCCACCGTTTTATGCATAGCATAAAACTGTTCTTGCGTAGCAACAGAGTGGCACATGAAGTGCGCCACCTGCTCTCTTTGCTCAGCTGTGTTCTGCTCAAATTCTACAAAGAGTTAACTGTCAGTATTGATTACATTGACTTGGTGGAAATCTAGTGTAAGGAGATTGTGATACTCACGTATGTGGCAACAGCAGCCCTCAGGTCCAGGATGGATGGAGCGCCTGGCAGCCCCATCTCCGCCCACGCCCTCCGGACCATGTCCTTGGCCAGCACGTTTTTGGCCACAGTTCTCTTTCTGAGTTCCAGGCACCAATGCTACTCCTCCTTATCCATATAGATCTGGGCTCTCCCAAACTGCCGCAGAGTTCTATACCTGATATAGAACACAGAAAAAAGCAAAGATATATATATATATTTTGCATTGACTTTTGGCATACTTTTATGAGGTAGCCAGCCTCATCGTTCCCCAGGGCCTCCTTCACCCGGAGGCTGGTCAGGACTCCAGTCCTGTGTCCATAAATGGAAAACAGGTACGCCCCGAGGCAGCCAAAAAACCTGCACCGGGTTTTTGGGTCCTGGGGCGGACCTTTCTCAATGTCGACTGAAATGAGAGAGAAACAAAAGAGGTCACATTAAATGAGCATAATAATGTAAATGAAAGGAGCAGTGAGTGTGTGTGTGTGTGTGTCTCTGTGTGCGCGAGAGAGAGTAAAAGAGAGACAGAGAGATGCAAATATTCAAATGATTTTGTATAGGAAACAAAGGATGAATATGAGCTTTCTCAGGAGCTCAGGAATCTTGGCTCTGGCTTTTGACTGGCAGGTCAGTGATTCCCGGGTCACCAGCCGCTGCTGCTTCAGAGCAGCCTGGTGACCCAGGACCGTCCGACCTGCCAGCCTGAGGACCTTCCTCAGTTCCCTCTTAAGAACCACCAGCTCGCCTTTTGTCACCTGGCAGTGGTTTTGGGGAGTGTTGGCCATGTACTCCACGAAGGCCAGAGCGTGGCCAGCGTAGAGCGTGACCGTGGCTGGTGCCATGCCAAACCTTCGTAGCAATGCAGAGTATCTGTGGAAAGAGCAGTTTGGATTTAGTTTCTTGTAATTACAATACTCTGCTACTGCTTTCAGAGTTCAATACTTACACTTTTATGAGGTCTATATTAAGCAGGAACTTCTACGTCCAGTACCTGATGTCGGACCAGCCGATCATCGTGGACTGGCGGCCTTGGTCACCAAATTTTCCCTCATTTTTGGTGTTGCCTCGACCACCAGAAAGAAGCGGGAGTATTCTTCCACATAGGTGTCTGTCAAGATAGAACAAAGATGTGAACAGCATGAAAAAAAAAAAAACTGCATAACAGTTAGCTAAATCTGAATCTTAAAGGACAAACGGACTCGCCTGCCTGAGAATGTGTATCGTTCTTTCACATATGTTGTGTATCGGTGTTGAAGTGCAAGTGTCCACATTTTTATACTCAAGAGTGTCATCATTTCTGCTAGCTGAGTTGTTAGCAGTTTGGAAAGTCTGAGCAGAAATTCAGACAGAGCAATGGTGGTGGGAGGGCTGCGACACTCCCCGATCATGTCCGCCCTGTTCCGGACCACCGAGGAGCCGCAGGTCGGGCTTCATCTGAGCGGCAGTCCATCCATCCACCAGGCCGACCCAGGCCCAAAACGGTCTGGGCTGATGAACCTGCGCTCCTCGTTTTTGCTTCTGCCTGGGGATCAGCACACACTCATCACACCCCTGGCTGCAGTCATGGTGGTTGTTTCCTTGGCTCTTTGCCTCGCCATGGCAGGGCATCTTGGCGACTCTATGGTCGGAAATCCAGACTCTTTATGCCCGCAACTGACCAAAAGCGGTGCAACTTCTTCACTAAGACCTGAGCCAGCAAACTGGCCACTGGACGTAGATGTTGCTCGATCTGCCTCGCTCCCATGTCCGTGTGAGTTGGACATTTGTTTTCCTCATGCGTTTTCTCTGATGAACCACACAGGTGCCATACGAGGTAATACTAATATTTAGTCTTGGGTTCGACTGTATTGAGCATTAAGCGGAAATGTTTTGTCTTTATGCTTCTTTTGTTGACTGGTATTCACCCAAATCCTGGTCCCCCAGTTACATGTAGCACGCCATCTGATTTTAAAAATATGTCTGGTTTGCATATCACACATGTAAATGCTCGCAGTCTGCTTTCTAACATGGAAATGGATATGCAAAAAATTTGGGTTGAGTCGACCGGTGCAGATGTAATTTTCATCTCTGAGACCTGGCTCTCAAAATCTGTTTTGGACAAAGATGTATCAATTGAGGGTTTCAATATTTTCTGCTAAATCGTCCTAAAAAGGCCGATGGCGTGGCGATCTATGTGAGAAACGGGTCTTGCTTTCCAAGTCTTTTGTTAAATAGTTTGTTGCGCAGCTTCTGTCGCCCAGGTGTTCAAAGAACTGCAGTCTGCTTCTGACACCATTCAGGCACAATTGTCTCATCTCAGGCTAGTTCTAAATGCAGGTAAAACTAAGTCTATGTTCTTTTCAAATAAAAAGAAGGTGCCTGCTGTTTTACCCTGCATTATGTCTGCTCAGGGTACCCATATTGAGTCTGTGGCCACTTATAAATACCTTTGCATAACATTGGACTTATAAATACCTTGGCATTTCTTGCCACTCCTGGATTATGGTGATGTTTATATGAATGCCTCTGCTCACTCCCTACATCTACTGGATGCTGCATATCACGGCTCTTTGAGATTCATAACTGGTTGTAAACCCCATACACATCACTACACATTGTACTCTCTCACTGACTGGTCTTCACTTTCCATGCGCAGAACCACCCACTGGTATCTATTTATCTACAAATCCATCATTGCACTACTCCCCTCCTATTTGTCCACATACTTGACACGGAAACCGTCTGATCATAGCCGCCGGTCCCTGGATTACATCACATTTGCCATCCCCTCAGTCCGTACTGAACTTGGCAAAAAGGCGTTCTCCTATGCTGTGCCTGTAACATGGAACAGGCTCCAACAGAAGCTGAACCTGTCCAGTTTTATTTCACTGGAGGACTTCAAATTACTTGTAGGAAGGCTGGTGAGACAGTCAGTGGGGGTCTGCACATGTACTGAACTTAACTAGTTATTTTTCTTTAATTGTATTATTAATTATCATATGTTCCTGTTTTGTTTTTGTGTCTTGTATGTTCAGTTAATCTGTAACTTTGTTTTGCTGCTGCCTACCTAAAACAGGTCTCTCTTGCAAATGAGAACCTGGGTCTCAATGACATTTTACCTGTATAAAGAAAGGTTAATAAAAAAATTTGGGAGAGAGAGCTTCTGATAGCCTCCAAGTCTTCCTGTAACAGACTATGTGCAACATGTAACGTCGTTATCACCAAGTAATACCAAATAGTATTGATTTTCAAAGCACACTTAAATTTCCCACTGACAGTTGCTTTGCAGTGGATTAGTGGTCAGGGGCCCACAAGAAGGGATACACGGAATGAAATTATTTCACTCACGTCAGACTCCTCCATCGAGGCTGCCGGCAAGGCCTTCCATCTGCTGGTTGGTGTCGCTGAGCTGCTGGGTGGAGCTGAGCTGCTGGTTGGTGTAGCTGAGCTGCTGGGTGGAGCTGAGCTGGTGGTTGTAGCTGAGCTGATGGTGGGTGTAGCTGAGCTTGTCATTGGTGGTGGCAGCATGCTCTGGGTGAGGAAGAAAGAGTCAGGACAGAGGAACAGGAACCTGAGACATAAACTGTTGTCAGTTGAATATATTCCTCTTCTTACCTTCTCCCCTGTGCTCTGCTCCATCGTATCCTCCATCACCTCAGCAACGACGCTGCTGTCAATGATCTGGATACAGTGAAAAGATAAATGGAGAACAAGTTTCAGATCACTAGTCGTTACAACACTTGCTGTTCCACACTGATATATGCTAACCTCCTTGGACTTGGGCCTCGGGCTGGAGCTGGACCCTGCGTGCCACTGGTCCCCTCTCCTAATGCGTTCTGAGAAATTGATATCAACGGAAAAAAGTGTTCATTTATGACGGCTTACATTTGATCACAGCTGTGAATTGCAATGTATTTGAGGGTTTGTGGCCTTCAGGGCCTTTAAACACTCAGCTGCCACTCTGCACTTTACAGTGCTGAGCTCCCTGGCGATCCTGGCTGGCGTGAAGTCTTTATGGCCTGAGATGTGTTTCTCCAGCCAAAGGATGAACAGCAGGCACATGGGGAAGGAACACGGTCCTCCACCCACCTTGATAATAATACTATATTTTACTTAAAAGCAATACTCAAAGATACTGTACATAAGAACATCGAGGTGACAAAATAGCAAGACAAAACAAAATAGTACACAAAACACACCCTGCTCCTGCCGTTAGCCAGCTGGTTCAGGATCACCCTTTCCTGGCTTGGTTTTGAGGACGTGCCACTCCTGGAGGTGCTTGGACAGGTGCCTTAATATCTTGCCACAGATGGGGCAGACTGACGATTTTTTTGGATTGGTCATCTATAAAAGGACAAAAATATGCAAAAAAAGGAGATGAGCTCAACGAAATTTGCAGGTAGAGTGAGTTCATGGCCAGATGACTGGACATATAAAGACTTTTTTCTATCCAATAGCATTGTGAGCAGTGTTGTGCATCAGCTACAAATGACTTACTTATGACATATGCATGAAGTTGGTTACAATAAATACATTTTGACAGCTTTAGATTTAGTCAGTGCCTCTGCCTCCCAAGCATTTGTGGAGCGCATTTTCTCTACGTGTGGAATTCTATCGTTGGGTCCGAGAAATCACACTACTGTTAATAAGTGGTCAAATTACTCTATTTAAGTTGCTACAACTCCTTTATTTTACTTACCTTCTACTCAGAAACGTCTATACAAATTGTTTATAGAGTAGAAGTCCAGGTTATTCTAGTTTTGAAGTTTTCATTACTTTTTATTTTGAGGAATCCCCTAGTTTCAGTTTAGGTTTTATTTAGTTTTAGTCTTGGGGCCGGTCCAAGATGGCGGCCCCACGGCTCGTCAGCGCCAATAGGCAGTAGCGGTCCATGTGTCGTCTATTCGTTATGTCTATGGCTGTAAGCGTGTGAGTGTGCATGCATGCAGTGCACATGTGTTTAGCTCTGGGGTGAGGGGCACAAAAAAAATATATATATATTTGTGTTGTAATGCACTGCTATACATGCGTAACAAAGTGTTTTTTGCCCAACCTGGCAAGAATCTCAAACTCTGCCTATGGTTGAAAGTCCTTCAAAAAACTATTTCGATTAATCTTTCTAATTTAAACAAAAAAAAAAAAAGGAGAAAGTGTTAAGGGTTTAATACTCACGATCCCGCTCGAAAATGCTCTCCTTTTTTTTTTTTTAATCTCTGATCAAATTTCTCCAATACGTCTCTGTCAATGCGTTTCATCTCCTCTGTTTAAATGTGTTGAGGAGAGGAGGCGGAACAGCAGTCCAGGTGCAGACGTTGAGGGGAGGGGGTGAGTGGGGAGGGGGTGAGTGGGGAGAGTGCCCATTGCAGCGCCCCCCAAAAAAACTAGTGCTTTGTTTGATTTATTTATTCACGCCCACAAGGGCCAGAGGTAAACGGCAAAAACAAATGTCTCACTGGAGAGATATGCTTCAATTTTCATTTTCACTGGTAGAATGTATTTTGTATTGTAAAATAAATTTGTATTAAGATGAAAAGTTTGGAACCATGGTTCATTTTTTCCCCCCATTCAATTATTTAAATATACCAAAAATATTAAACAGAATTAGTAGCAAAAAACAAAAAAAATTATAAACAGAAAAACTCAACACATTCTTGCTTCTCCTTCTCCAAAAGGACTGTCATCCCCCGATGATCCCCTCTTCCCAAATGGGTGGAAGAGACGGAATAAATTTCCTCCATCTCTTCCACCCAGTCCCCCTTTTTCTTTCTTTTTTCCGCTTTTTCCTCTTCCTCCTGTGCCGTGGGTGACATATAGTCTATTACATCAAGCTAAATACATCCCTACATGTTACTACTGTGTATAGCTTATTTTAGTTTAAAACACATCTATAGACTACAAACATTCCAAACATATATTTAATCTATCTAAAAAAAAAGTGCTACCTGTGGATTACACTCCAATTTGCACAAATGGGAAAGCTTTTTTTTCCCCCCCTCGGTCTGGTGTTCTGGAGGTGATGATGCTATGGTGCTGCTGGTGGAAGGTGACTGTTGTGGTTCCATTCTGTTATGTGTGAAAGAAGGGTGAAATATAGCTTGTTTTATTTAAAACACATCTAGAGACGAAAAACATTCCAAACATATCTATAAATCTATTAAAAAAAAAAATCTATAAATAAAAAAGGTTCAAACTGCAACATGTTTTTCTTAACGAAATATGAGATATTAAGTTTTCCTGGGTGGGTCCTGAAGCCAAACCAGTTGGGAACCACCGATTTAGATCCCTCGGTTGGTCACATGATCCACATAAATGTGCACTCACTGCTCTGCAGATAACCGCTGCTAAGCTGTTGGAGAAGGAGAGAGCACAACTGATGGTCCGGTGAGTAGGTTTTTGCAGCTGTATTTAATTGTACACGCCTCGGTGTATTTTTGCAAGGTGACTGACAAAGTTAGCATACTGTGTGCGTCTGACTCTGCACACACCTCTCATCAGTTATATCCGCTAATTAACCTCACACAGTGTGCTGAGGGCAAAAAGTATGCCTGTATCTATGGCTTCTTTTTCTTTCTATAAGTTTCTTTTGCAATGGGCAAAGTGCATTAGAGAGATAGTTGCAGTGTTTTTCCTACATGTATGTTTCTAGAGGCAATGAGGCATAGGTTATTTCACCAAAACTATGCAATGTACATGCTTATTCACATAATTTGACTATATTAGTATAAATACAACAACACTGACAATAATAATTAGAGTTTCAATTGTGATTTTCTCAACCTCTCATTTAAACAAATCAGCACTTGTGCATAACATTTGTATACACACAAATTAAATATAATATGCACAAATATAAAATAACTTTTATAAACTTGCTGTCTTGTGGCAAGTCGATAGTCAAGCACAAATACATTTACATACATGATTTCTATATCATTTAATTCATTTTTACTTTATTATCGGCACTATGAATAATAAAGGGAAGATTATGAATCAGCACCATGGAGCAAATTTGTTGCTATATGTCTTGAAAAAAGTATCTGTGTGTGTTTTATGTGCATCAGATTATAGTTTATCAGTCATAATCATTCTGCAGAGATGCCTCGTAAGGAGAGGACGTTAAAACAACAACAAAAGGAGCTGCGAGAGGCTGCGAAAGACAGTGGATCACTCACCAGCTGGATGACAAAGAGCACAAAAGCTAAGAAACCAGCCTTAACTTCTGTGGCACGGCATGAAGGGTTGGTGAGGATTCTGCCATGAATGAAAGGAAACCAGGAGACTAAATGCTGTGGAGGGAGTGATTAGTGATGACGTGCAGCTGATGACAATGAAACAGGTGACATGAGTGAGACTAATGTGACAGGAACCTGAAAATATGAGAAAGAAAACATAAGAAACTGAAAACAAGACTATTAAAACATAAACTGTGACACAACCCCCTCAACAGAATGTAGAATGCTGTTCAATGTACCCCATGGGGTAAATATAGACTAAAGACTACAATAGAGATGTAGACTAAGTTCAGCTGTGAAACAAATATACAAGCTAATATGATCATTGGTATGTACTCTGATATTAGAAGGAAAGGAATAAATGAAAACTGGACAAGTCCAGTAAGATTAATGATTGTTCAGTTTTTATGAAGGCGACACAATACTTGTTTTTCAAAGCATAACAAAAAATTTAATAGAATACTAACAATACAACAGATTTGTTAATCAGTAGGTTAATATTTAAATGATTACAAAACCTCAAAAACACTTAAATTACAAGGTCATGTTCTATCATAACTATTATTGACTTCAAATGATGTCCATTATTATGTGATGTTATATTTAAACAATAATATTGTGAGACAAATGTATATTCTTATGTTAATATTTTTACAAAAAAGAAAACTACTAATATGAATATTAACTATAATCAGAAATCATTCCCAATATACCAATACCAGCTGATATCCCACACTGTGTTCCATTTAAAAAACATTTCTCCTCATCCATTTGCATTTTTTGGGGTTTTAGCATGGCCAAATATAATTTTCTATCAACTGTTCTGCTATTATTGGTTTCCAGGTGGTGGAAAGTTGAGAAAATATTAACTTATTAAATAGTAACAGGACTTATGTGATCAGGTGGCCATGATCAGCTTTTCTTTTCGATAAAGCTTATAGTTAGGGATGGCTCAGGTAATCCTGAAACATCCCATAGTTAAGCTGCTATAGGCTTAGACTGCTGGGGGACCTCATCTGTCACACCTTTCCTCACTTTGCTCTCTTTTTCCCCCTGTTTAATTTCAAAATTGATTTTATGTACATGTGACATTATTGTGGTTATTAACCTATGTTTCCCTGTTCCAACAGATATCCTTTGAATGGCGTTATGGTGTTTTTCCCCCCTCTTTTCCCTCTTTTCTGTCTTCTCAAACCCCAGCTGGTCGAGGCGGATGGCCACCCTTCCTGAGTCTGGTTCTGCCAGAGGTTTCTTCCTGTTAAAAGGGAGTCGTTCCTTTCCACAGTTGCCACAGGCACGCTCAGGACGGGAGATTGGACTGAAGACACATTTCGGTGCAATCTGTTGGTTTCCTTAGCTAGGATATTAAATTTTTTGAATTAGCTCTATATGAATTAATTGGATTATGATTACAATGAATTGAATTCCAATTGGCTTGAATTGGACTATATTACTTAAGTGCCTTGAGATGACAATTGTTGTAATCTGGCGCTATATAAATAAAATTGAATTGAATTGAATTGAATTGATGGAGAGCATTCCCAAATGTCAGGAATGCTCTTCTCCTTTGAACAGTATCTGAAGACAGAAGGCTTATCATTTTTCCGCCTTTGGACAAATCCCAGCTCATTCAGAAGTGGTAAAACACCATCACGCTTTTGAGTGGTCTTCACTGACAAACCTGCAGGTAGCAGCAAAATCAGCTGAGCACATCTCCTCATACTCTGGTGTCTCAGGTCTGGCTTTGTATTTGTCATCCACACATTACAAGACTGTGACGGGGTGTCCTGCAAGAATGACATGGGGCGACTCATTTTCACTGGATTGTCATCAGTAGGAACGAACACAACACTGCGTGAGCACTTTTTCATCTTTATTCCACATGCACGAGTCACACACTCCTGAGCACTGATCTCTCTCTTTTTTGAGTAAGCCTGCATGACAGCTCTCATCTCATCACACTCATTAACTCTGTCCATGTTGGAATTCTCCATGACAGTTTTCAGGTACTCCGACAGACCACTTTCCGTCTTTGTGATGTATTTAGTCAGATTCTGTATACACGAGTAAGCAGTCGGAATGAAGGACACATCGATGTTACTGTCCCAGGCTTTAAGCAGATGTGGGTTGTACCCGTTTATCCAGCAGCCTTTTGTTCAGGTAGATTGCAGTCTTTCTGTTCATACTCTGAAGGCACCTTTCATTCTCTGTCAGCGTCAAGTTGCATCGAGAGAGGACCTGCTCTAGACTCAAGGAAGCAATTTCAGGTTCATTCAGCAGCTGCAGCAGAGGCCTGAGTTTGCTCTTTGCAGTTCCAGTGTTATCATCCCCACCAGGGGCCTCATGTACAAAGACTTGCGTGGATTTCCTACTGAAACATGGCGTACGCTCAAACCCAAATGCCCTCCAACGTACAAAAATGTCCGGATGTATCAATGTGTGCGCACGCATGACTCCAAGCACATTTCGTTTGTACATCCCAATCAACGTGGAATTGAGCACACATGTCAGAGTACCCGACTCATCCCTGTCCACGCCCCAACTTAAATATGCAAATCATATTTAAATGAGCCCTGCACCTGCGATTCCTCTCTCTGCACGATCAGAAAATAAAGAAAAAAGAATAACTTAAAGGAAAGCGAGTCGGAGGTGCTACTTTCTGAAGTGGAGGCCTGCAAAAATGTGCTCTTTGGCACGCTGTCCTACGATATAAGCAGCAAATGTAAGAGGAGTGGGTGGGAGAACGTGAGCGTGAGCGAGGCCTTTAATGCTGTGGGGTCTGGGAAGCGCACACAAGCAGAGGTGAAGAAGAAGTGGTCTGATATTCAGGTGGATGTGAAGCGGAGACTGGCTGCCCACCGCCAAAGTGTGGCCAAAACAGGCGGGGGAGGCTATTTTGTGTAACTCACAACAAACATGTTCATACAGTAACTTGTGCAGAAGTGCGCCAGGGAAAAGGTGAGGCTGATTACGACATTTCACACTTTACGCATGGGGTTATTAACATTTGCACAGAGGCAATCAGGGGCTTGTTAGAAAGATCTTAACCTGTTGTAACCAGCAAAAAACAGCAAGTTACTAACTTTAACCACCAACTATGATGCTGTGAAGACAGGATAGAAATTGGGGGCGAACATGCTCAATGAATGTCACGGGGAATAATATTAGAACAATTACACGAATAAAGTTACTCACCAAGAAGCAAACCATGCGCACAGTGCCAGCTTGTAGTCTGTTCCCACCAATTCTGTTACTGAATGTATGAATCGTGCGTTGAACCAGGCCACCCCCACAAAGCATTTGCGCATCTCATATGATCTGTACATTGATGGAATGAAAATGTTTCCTGTTGAAAAACAAATTCATCATGTGATGGCACAATAATTCCGTCCCACTTGGCTGGCATGGCTCGGCTCAGGGTCGACTGGCACAGTCCCAATCGGTTGGCCGGCTCCCTCTGGAATGCCCCGGTTGCTTAAACCCCAGTGTGCACATCACCTGTGGCACAAGCAGCGCATGGCTCCTTGCTGTGTTGCGCTCCAGCACCGGCCGAAGCTCTGCGCACAGTTCCAGGAGAATTGCCCTCAAAACGGCTGATGAGCCAGTTGTCATCATGTGCCAGCCAATCCTCTCTGTCTCCAAACACACGCTCTCCAATTGCACCATTTACAATGTCTTCCAATACCGCTAAAGCAGCCATTGTTTTTAACTGTATGCATTGCAGCACTTTGCGCATTCTTTTATATCCACTCGTGTAATTGCAGACACATGGGTGTGTTAATTGTTCATGTGTCTCAAATGTGCACATCACTCAGTCTGAGGACAAATTGTGTTCACATGTATTTATTATAACAGTTTCCCAACATCACCTCTAAGTGTCGCCAAAGAATCAACAGCTGTAGAAAAGCCCTGAAGTTGGCGTGAGGCACCGCACATTTCCACAGTCATCTGATCGTTGACATGAAAAAGTGTACGCCACTTTTTTGTGCGTACGCACCCTTTGTACACGAGGCCCCAGGTCTGGTGATCCTTGTGTCTGTGCAGGGTGGCTTTGGAAAACCAAACAGACAACCAGAGTTTACACTCTTGAAGCAACTCTTTGTGTGGATCTTACTGTGCTTCTGAACTTCAGAGACTTTCTGGTACAGTTCAGGTTGTGTTTCTAGGTGCTGAGATGTATCTGTCTACAAAATCACACACAGTCTGATTATCACAAACATCCAGTTCAGGTGCTCCATCAACCCAAAGCATTGCATGAATATGTGGACTTCCTCTGTGCTGAAACTCAACTCTGTAGAAAAAGTCAATCACTTTCCCCAGTGGCTGAGCATCTGAGAGCAGCAGATCTCTGAATATTGCCTCAACACGCTTATCAAACAAACGCATGCAGGTGACAGGGTTGGATCGCAGAATCTCACACTTTACAGTCCAGTCAAAATCCACCTCTTCACCTTGCTGTCTCTTTATTGGTTCAATCACTTCAGACCATCTGAATTCAGCAGCTAAAAATGTGCAGAAGAACATCGGAGTTCCCAACTGTCTGATCATGGCAAACAGATCTTTAGTGGTTTTCTCCCAGTATACTGGAATCCCTCTCAGTGGCTGCATGAATCTGACTGCATCTTTATTTCTCACCAGTCTCTCAACCTCTCGTTTGTCTTGTAACATGCCAGAGGTCATCATGTGTCCATCTCCGGTCATAGTTTTACCTTTTCTCAGCTGTATCGTCATGCTGTGATTAGCCAAGTGTATCTCAGTCACAAACTGTGCAAAGAACAAGTAGTTTGGGTCTCTGGCAAAACGATCATCTACATTAAAAAGCCTTGACTTGAAATATCCACTTGGATTGACTTTAATGACTCTCATTTGGTCCAATGTGTTCTCACAATTAGGAAATTGTACAGGGAATTACATTGATTCCAAATTTGGAGTCCTGAAGAAGCTAACTGGACTGTTTCTTTGTGCAGGAGCCACACAATAAGTGTTATCACTGTAACAGAGGATCTCTTCTGATATGTCAAGAGGCTGAAGGCATGATTCTAAAGCAAACCCTCCATTTGGCAGATCTCCTTCTTCTCCATCATCTCTCTGTTGCTGTGGTTGTTCACATTCACAGTTCTGATCATTTTCAGGCTAATTTTCTGCCTCACAGTGCATTTCTCTCACATATTGTCTGAAAAATTCTCTCAAAATTAGACTCAGAGTCGCTGGATACGATTAATACAAAACATTTATTTCTTGGAAGAAAGAGACAAGTCCGCACAACCTGTCAGGAAGCTGGCTCAGAGTTGTCTGACTAACAAAATGGTGCTATTACTATTTATATTGTTTATGCTTGCTGGCCACACAATGTTCTGGGAAAAGGACATTACAAGCAACACAATGTTATGGAACTAGCCATTCAGTGTTATGGGAAAACGACTTAGACAGCCAAAAACAGCTTTGTTTGCTACACAGTGTTATGTGAACCAAAAGACAGGAGGAGGCTTCCCCCCATCACAGAAACTCTTATTCTTGCAGCTTTTGTCATAGTATAACTATATGACAACATAATTTTTCTAACACATGTCAATGTACATCAAATCTGCTTCCTCATCGTCATCCTCCCCCATGCTGACATCCTCATCATCAGGAAGTGTTGGGTCACAGAGTTCTGCTTCATCTCTGATAGTAATGTCTTGATACTCAATCAGATGTCTTTCTGGAATATTCAGATCTGACCCTTCACTGGGAATTTCAGACAACTCAAGTTAATTAGCTGCTGCGAGGTTTGGCATGCATCCTTTCTTGAAATGAGCATGGCACGTGTGATCCAGTAAATCCAGTCTTTCCTTCTCTCATCAGGAACTGTGCATGGTTAATTTCTGCAGGCTTCATCACAAACATGAACATTTTCCTGTCAGACACAGATTTTTGACATAATTTGACCTTGTGCAGGTTCATACCTGGTTTGGAAACGAGGCCTTATGACACACAGTGCAGACATAAGTGGAACCAGCCTTAATATTAGATCTGAACACAGATATGGCTTCATTGATCAAACTGTTTTCAACTGTCTCATGTTGCAGACTCTGTGCTTCTCTGGTCTCTGTTTCATTTAGTCTGTTTATGTTTTCATGCTGTGCACTCTGACTTTGTCTGTGCATTAGACTTTTTGTCTGTGCATCAATCTTTTTTACATAAGATTTTAGTCTCTGTCCAAATGTTGGATTCCCTCTGTAAGAATTCCTGATGTATTCTTTTTGTCTCTGCTGAAGTCTTATATTCGGGACTGGATAGTTTAGTGGTATGATTGCCACCTGGGTTCAAATCCCCTGAATGAAAGGTATTATCTCCAATAGGGGTCCTTAGGCAAGATCCCCCTTACCCTATCTGTAAGTCGCTTTGGATAAAAGCGTCTGCTAAATGCATAAACATAAACATAACAACATATTCTCCTGGTTAGAATTCCTGATATGTGATCTTTGTTTCTCTCGAAACTCAGCACTCTGTCTATCACGATTTTTAATGTACAGATTTTGCTTCTGTCTAATATCAGGGTTATTTTGATATTTCCTGCTTGAGAAAGATCTTTTCTTTGCTCTGAAAGTGTCATCTCAAGCATACTTTACCCTTTCTTTCTTTTTTGATTCTCTTTTTTTTTAGGTTGTACAGTCGTTGTAAGTATCCTCTAATTTTTTGCCTCTTTTGTTTACTCAACTTTGAAAATTTAAAGGAGATTCCCATCAGGAAGGTAAGGCAAGTTTATTTGTAGAGCACAATTTGTACACAAGGCAATTCAAAGTGCTTTACAGCTACATAAAAGAAGGCAAATAAAGTCATGACAAAAAAACATAAAAAATAATCATTAATGAATTCAATTAAAAGCGACGAGTGCAGATAAAATGCTTTCAGTTGTCAGATGCACAGCTAAATACAACTGTTTTCTCCTTCTCGTCCTCCTCTCCACTAGGATCCTGGCTACAATAACCATTATAATGGCTATGTATTACCATTATTATGGCTATGTATTACCATACATAGCCGATATTACTGTTTACTTTTACGGTCACTTCAGTTTAACTCTGCCACGTTTAATCATGTTACGTAATGAGTTCTTCTTCCTCAAATTCTTCACTTTGGTCTCAGGCTCAAGAAGACATCCGATCCCGCTCCACTCCCGGCATCTCGCAGACCCATTGACAAACACTCAGCAGAACAAGCCGTTCCAGCAGAGCACGCCGTCAGCAGCGAGCGGCTCCAGCCAACCAAAGGCCAGCAGCAGCAGCAGGATTCTGGTGTACAGGATTTGCAGTACAAACCTGTGGCTCTGCTCTTTCACATGATGATGTTTGAGACCATCCCCATGTTCACTGGAGGTGTACCTGTACATCCAGATGCATCTCTGACGGAAGGAGAACCTGAAGGACTGGATGGCTCAGCGCTGCCTGCCGGAGCAGAGGGAGCACAACCAGTGTCTGGACATCTTCCTGCAGATCGCAAAGGCTGTGGACTTCCTGCACAGCAAGGAGCTCATGCGCAGGGACCTCAAGGTAAACGCACACAAAGGAAAGGCTCAGCTGGATGTAACGAGTGTAGATTGAATGTCTGAACGCATCTCACGCAGAGTAAAGATGAAGTAGAAGAAAAACACGTCAGCAGCTTATTTTGATGGCTGCTTTAGTTAGCTGTTTTGGGTTAATCTGGTTGGACAAAATGTAGAGAGATGGATGATCCAACCAGCTTAATCGCATATGTGTTGAATGGCACATGTGATATAACCTGTCACCTATGGTTCCTCCAGCCTTCCAACATCTTCTTTACCATAGATGATGTGGTGAAAGTGGGTGACTTTGGTCTGGTGACGGCTATGGACCAGGAGGAAGATGACGATGAGCCAAGCGCTCTGACACCCGCCCCGCTTCTTAGCCGGCACACGGGCCAGGTCGGCACCAAGCTGTACATGAGCCCAGAGCAGGTGGGAAGCGTTACACGAGATGTTTCGCTTTAAACAACAAAAGTGTGCTCGTGTTGGAAAATGTTGAGACTGCTTCCATCACGTGCCCCTTTGCAGTCACAGCTCTCTGGAAACTGGACCAAGAGTTAAATGGGTTTGATAAGAATCGATTTTGCATCACTGGTGACACCAGAATCCTGGTGGAAAGGAGCAGCAAACCCTGAACCGATGATACTGGGTCAGTGACAAATAAGAGTTTGCATGATGAGCAGTTCATAAATGTTTTAATAAATTGTTTTAAAAGCATCAAACTCTAATTTTTAATCTCCCATGGCTGAAGAGTAATCTGGTCAAGTTTGAAGCCGTTACCATTAAATCTGTAAGAGGAGTTTGATCATATGCAAGGTGTGGAAACAAAGTGACTTTCCAACCACCACATCAAGTTTGGTGAAGATCGGGCAGTTTTTGCTACCCAAGCCAGCCGGAGTGAGTAATGCACTTCTGGTCATTTTCACAAAAATAAAACACTTGTCTTTTATTATAAAGAAAACCATAAGGATAGAATTTGCGTTTTTATTTTATAAACAGGAAGTGAGCATCCTCTCACTGTAGCTCACTTGAAACCGCCGTAACTCTGTTTTAAATTACGCTATAGCATCAGTAACATCAAATTGTAAAGCTTTTTCGAGTTTTTGCCAGTTTATCCAAACAACGCTTGTTTGCACATTTGCTCTGATGTGGTGGCAGAAGTCCAGACCAGCTGCACCTGTAACGGAGCAGCCCAGCCCAGGTCTGCTGAGGGGACCTGCAGTCAAAACTTCACCGTCATACCGGTAGAAGAACACGAGCCAAATAATCAAAACTTCTGGTTCAGAGGTCTTTCAGGAATTCCTGTTCCACCCACCAGTTTTTTCTCTTTATAAAAATTAATTCCAAGAATCACCTGAATGACAAAAAAAGAAAAAAAAGGTTTTGTTTCACTGAATAACTTCCTCAAACATTTTAAAACATTTTCTGGGATGAGACGGATGAGGTGCTGCTGAAATGATCTCTGCATAACCACGGCAACGGCAAAGCTGTTTGCATGTGGGTACAGCCGACTGAGCTTGCCAATGGCAGAAGGAAAACAGAGAGAAATGAGGAGACGGTTAACCATTACTTCTCTTGGTCATCATGGAAAGCGTGAGATCGCTGGCAGATAAAAATTGATGAGCTTGGCGCCTCGACAAGAGTGCAGCAAAAATTAAAGAAAGGAAATACTATTTATTTCACTGAGACATGGCTACAGGCTTAACTCTAACACCCATCTATCCATTATACAGGCAGATAAAGACAGACAACTGGACTGTTGGCTATGAGTTTATGTCTATCATATCTAGCGAGGGAGCTCACCTGTGTTGCCTGCCGATGCCGTGTGTGACATATATCAAAGTTTCTTTATCTTCTTATTTTCATTTGTTGAAATACATACATCTGTTGTTACTTTGTTGTTGTTTTACTACATTCTTTTTAATGATTAAAACAAAACGATGGGACAAAATTATTGAAGCACATTCAGAATCCCACTCATCTCTGCATACTCAGATTTAAAAACTTCATACCCAATGCATGATGTATACCAGATTCTTGTTCTATATGTCCCCAGCTACCTCTGTGGTGGTTTTCAAGTTCTTTCACTGCATCATTTTCTGATAATCTGATGCTGAAATCATACCTAATGCATTATATATGAGCAGATTAAAAAAATTCCTTCATTTAAAAAAAAAATCAAATTGTTTTCTTGCTAGTATGGCGCGCAACCGGGTTCCGCATCCATGACGTGACGTCGGTGGGCTCACATGCTTTATCAGGGTCTCTGCAGGTTTCAACAAGTCAAATTTAAGGCATTTTCAAGACTATAATGAATACAATTTAAGACCCATTTCACAACAATACTGGCAAAAAAGTACAAAAGTCATGAAGAAAACTCGGAGGCCCGGAATTACTTGCAAAGTATAGGATTTATTATTTATTTTTAACTCTTTCACATTAGAATACAAAATGCTTAACCTGACTAAAACACCAGAAGCCTCTCTATTGTGAACTAATATTTGTTCTACTGTTAACTTTGGAGATGAGGTACTTTAGTTCCGTTTTGTTGTTATGTTAAAGCATCCTCAAAAATGATTCAAAGCAAGACTGAAGTTTATGCCTTTGTTTTAAATAAAAGTAAGGTTAATACATTTTAAGACCTTTCAAAATCGCATTTAAGACATTTTATGAAATTTTAAATATAATTTTAGACATTTTAAGGTCTTAAATTCAAATGATTGGATTTTAGACGTTTTAAGACTTTTTAAGACCCTGTGAATGCCCTGTTTACCGTACGACGCGATGTAGACGGACACTTGATTTTCAAGTGTAGCTAGCACGACTGTCCCTCTCCAAAAGCTCAGATGGCGTGACCGCAGTTAGCTACGTTAGCTTATTTGAATGAAACGTGCAAAATAGACAGTGTGCAGAGAAACGGACAACAAGCAGGCCAGATTTCCCCGTTTTAAGGGGGCGGCCCGCCCCACCAACAGAATGGTGGGGGAAACACTGAAAGTATATTAAAAACAATAAGTTAGAGCAAATTAATTTCACTCAACATGTGATCTACACTGCTTGATCCACTTCTTACACCCTGTTGACACAGGAAGTTCAAGTTTTCATCTGCATGCATGTATTATATAATAATCACTTTGAATTGCCTTGTGTACGAATTGTGCTCTACAAATAAACTTGCCTTGCCTAGTTTATTAGTATTATATCTACATCATCCCTAAATAAATAGATTAGATTTAATACTATAGGTGACACCTTGAGACATAATAGATAAAATTAGATTGAATACATATAAACACAGGAAGTTAATACAAATATTGTATTTTATTACAAGTTTACAACTCCTCACATGAAGCAAATCTATTCTATCAAATATAAAACAGGTTTGTTTAAAACATTTTCTAGCTGTGCAGATTTCAAATCTTCCAGTCACCAGCCGTACAAAAAAAGTGCGACATGATACAAACACAATGAAATAACAAATGTTATGACCACACCAAAAAGCAAACAAAGACTGGTTGTGCACCAACATGTACCAGCAACATGTAACATGCAAAGTTAATTATGGCTTACCTTGATATTTTTGGAATAAAAAAATAAAGAAATTACACAGCTGTTAAAAAAGACAACAATGAACACAAATACAAAAAAATATATATGAACTAAAATAGAACAATATTAAACAAAATTATTTGTGAATATAGTTATGTCAAGTCAAGGCAAGTCAAATTTATTTGTATCGCATATTTTATGTAGAAAACAATTCAAAGTGTTTTACATAAAATAAAAGCATTGCAGCACGGAGTGGAAAAAGCATTAAAATATGTAAAAGAATATAAAGAGAAATAAATAAAAAAAAGTAAAATGAATAAAAACAAGCAACAGTCTAGATAAAATATACCGTGCAGATTTCATGCATTGACACATGAGTAAAGAAATGTTTTTAACCTGGATTTAAAAAGGTCTACATTTGGTGACAGTTTGATCTCTACTGGCAGTTTGTTCCATTTTGTCAGGTTACCAGGGGACTCAGAATGCAGATGCAGGGTCGCACTGCAGGGCAATCTCCCGGCAGCGCAAAAGAAAAGCTGTGAAAATCCTAAGCGCTCTCCTCCGTATCTATCATGGAGAAGGAGCGCAGCTATGAAACATAAAATCTCTCCAAACTGGGAGGAAAACAGAAATGATATGAACACTTAACAAAGCAACGACTCACTCTCGAAATGAGGCGGAATAAATCAAAGGCGCACTCTTTACAAAAACAGAGGCTCTATGAAAATTTAAATTTAACTTAACGCTCTCCTTTAATGGAGGCGACTATGACAGGTTAGAACAAAAATGGCTCCTTGAAAACGGAGGGAAAACAAAGCTATGAAACTTACCGTTCAATAAATAAAGTAAGGCTATGGAACAAGAATAAATTACAAAGCAAGATGCACTACAGGAGGAACGCTCACTGCAGGCTCGAGGAGTCATGGATCATGGGACGAGACGAGACGAGACGAGACGAGACGAGACGAGACGAGACGAGACGAGACGAGACGAGACGAGACGAGACGAGACGAGACGAGACGAGACGAGACGAGTGGCTGGTAATGAAGCTCAAAAGGAGACAACATACTGGCGACGAGACAAGGGAAACGCAGACTATTTGAACACATGAGGGACCAAGGAGAACAGGTGAAAACACTTGGGAATCAGGGAAGACAATGAGACGCTTGACACAGGAGGAAGGGCAAGATACCTGAAACGAGAGGAGAAGGTCAAAGATTTTTCAAAATAAAACAGGAAATGACGAGACAAGACATGGAACGGAAAATAAACCGTAACACACTTGTTTGCAGCATAACAGCTAAATGCTGCTTCTTCGTGTTTAGTCTCTGGACTGGACCAGCTGACCTGAGACCTTGGATCTAAGAGCTCTGCTGGGTTTATATTCTCTGAACATATCACTAATGTATTTTGGGCCTAAACCGTTCTGGGATTTGTAAACCATCAGGAGGCTTTTAAATTCTATTCTGTTTTAAAGATTTTAAAACTGGTGTGACGTGTTCAGATCTCTTAGTCCTGGTTAAACACACAACTGTATTTACTGTTGAGCCACATGAGTACAATCATTTCTGTTACAACAGGATGGCAGAGACATAACAGTGAGCCTCTATTGGATCTTATGGGGGATGATGCATGCCCTGGGAACATACACACAGCCTACATAAGCATACATACACACAATATTATTAAGAAATATTAAAACAATTATACATATAGTTCTGGCAAAAGACTCCTTATGTTGAAAAAGAAATTTGGACCTCGTCATCCCTTGCCCAGATGTGGGACACCGGGGCCTCCCCCTGGAGCCAGGCCCGGGGGTGGGGCCCGGCAGCGAGCACCTGGTGGCCGGGCCTGTGCCCATGGGGCTCGGTCGGGCATAGCCCGAAAACATGACATGGATCCCCCTTCCGTCGGACTCACCACCCGTGGGAGGGGCCAAGGGGGTTGGGTGCCTTGTGAGATGGGTAGCAGCCGAAAGCGGAGGCCTTGGCGGTCTGATCCTCGGCTACTGAAGCTAGCTCTTGGGACGTGGAATGTCACCTCTTTGTTGGGGAAGGAGCCGGAGCTGGTGCGCGAGGTTGAGCGGTTCCGGCTAGATATAGTCGGACTCACCTCAACGCACGGCTTGGGCTCTGGAACCAGTCCTCTTGAGAGGGGTTGGACTCTCTTCCACTCTGGAGTTGCCCGTGGTGAGAGGCGCAGAGCAGGTGTGGGCATACTTATTGCCCCTCGGCTGTGTGCCAGTACATTGGGGTTTACCCCGGTGAACGAGAGGGTAGCCTCCCTCCGCCTTCGGGTGGGGGGACGGGTCCTGACTGTTGTTTGTGCCTATGCGCCAAACAACAGTTCAGAGTACCCACCCTTTTTGGAGTCCCTGGGGGAGGCACTGGAGAATTCTCCTATCGGAGACTCCCTCGTTCTGCTGGGGGACTTCAATGCTCACGTGGGCAATGACAGTGTGACCTGGAGGGGTGTGATTGGGAGGAACAGCCCCCCCAATCTGAATCAGAGTGGTGTTATGTTGTTGGACTTCTGTGCCAGTCATGGACTGTCCATAACGAACACCATGTTCAGGCATAAGGGTGTCCACCACGACACTCTTGGCCGCAGTTCGATGATCGACTTTGTGGTTGTATCATCGGACTTGCGGCCGTATGTCCTGGACACTCGGTTGAAGAGAGGGGTGGAGCTGTCAACGGATCACCACCTGGTGGTGAGTTGGCTCCACTGGTGGGGGAGGATGCTGATCAGACCTGGCAGGCCCAAACGTATTGTGAGGATCTGCTGGGAGCGTTTGTCGGAATCCCCCGTCAGGAGGAGCTTTAACTATCACCTCCGGCAGAGCTTCAACCATATCCCGGGGGAGGTGGGGGATATTGAGTCCGAATGGGCCATGTTCCATGACTCCATTGCCGAGGCAGCTGATCGGAGCTGTGGCTGTAAGGTGGTCGGTGCCTGTCGTGGCGGCAACCCCGAACCCACTGGTGGACACCAGTGGTGAGGGAAGCCGTCAAGCTGAAGAAGAAGTCCTATCGGGCCTTTTTGGCCAGTGGGACCCTGGAAGCAGCTGATAGGTACCGGCAGGCCAAACGGGCTGCGGCTTTGGCGGTTGCTGAGGCAAAAACTCGTGCCTGGGAGGAGTTCGGTGAGACCATGGAGAACGATTTCCGGACGGCCTCGAAGAGATTCTGGTCCACCATCTGGCGTCTCGGGGGGGGAGCAGCTCACAGTCAACACTGTGTATGGTGGGGACGGGGAGTTGCTGACCTCAACTAGAGATGTTGTGAGTCGGTGGGGGGAATACTTCGAGGAACTCCTTAATCCTACCAACACGTGCTCGGAGACGGGGCCTCCCATTTCTGGGGCTGAGGTTGCCGAGGTGGTCAAAAAGCTCCTCGGTGGCAAGGCCCCGGGGGTGGATGAGGTCCGTCCTGAGTTTCTCAAGGCTCTGGATGTTGTAGGGCTGTCTTGGCTGACACGCCTCTGCAGCATCGCGTGGACATCGGGGACAGTGCCTCTGGACTGGCAGATCGGGACGATGGTCCCCCTCTTTAAAAAGGGGGACCGGAGGGTGTGTTCCAACTATAGGGGTATCACACTCCTCAGCCTTCCTGGTAAGGTCTATTCGGGGGTACTGGAGAGGAGGATCCGTCGGATAATCGAGCCTCGGATTCAGGAGGTGCAGTGTGGCTTTCGTCCTGGCCGTGGAACAGTGGACCAGCTCTATACCCTCGGCAGGATCCTGGAGGGTGCATGGGAGTTCGCCCAACCAGTCTACATGTGTTTTGTGGACTTGGAGAAAGCGTTCGACCCTCCCTTGTGGAGTCCTGTGGGGGGTGCTCCGGGAATATGGAGTGCCGGACCCCTTGATAGGGGCCGTTCGGTGTCTGTATGACCGGTGTCATTTGGTCCGCATTGCCGGCAGTAAGTCGGATACGTTTCCGGTGAGAGTTGGACTCCGTCAGGGCTGCCCTTTGTCACAGATTCTGTTCCTAACTTTTATGGACAGAATTTCTAGGCGGAGCCAGGGCGTTGAGGGTGTCCGATTTGGCGACCTCAGAATCGGGTCTCTGCTTTTTGCGGATGATATGGTTCTGTTAGCGTCGTCAGGCCGTGACCTTCAGCTCTCACTGGAGTGATTCGCAGCCGAGTGTGAAGCGGCTGGGATGAGAATTAACGCCTCTAAATCCGAGACTATGGTTCTCAGCCGGAAGAGGGTGGAATGCTCTCTCCGGGTCGGGAATGAGATCCTTCCCCAAGTGGAGGAGTTCAAGTATCTCGGGGTCTTGTTCACGAGTGAGGGACAAATGGAACGTGAGATTGACGGGCGGATCGGTGCGGCGTCTGCAGTGTTGCGGGCTCTGCACCGACATGTCATTGTGAAGAAGGAGCTGAGCCAGAAGGCGAAGCTCTCTATTTACTGGTCAATCTACGTTCTCATCCTCACCTATGGTCACGAGTTGTGGGTAGTGACCGAAAGAACAAGATCGCGAATACAAGCGGCCGAAATGGGTTTCCTCCGCAGGGTGTCTGGGCTCTCCCTTAGAGATAGGGTGAGAAGCTCAGTCATCCGGGAGGGGCTCGGAGTAGAACTGCTGCTCCTCCGCATTGAGAGGAGTCAGATGAGGTGGCTCAGGCATCTGGTTAGGATGCCCCCTGGACGCCTCCCTGGTGAGGTGTTCCGGGCACGTTCTACTGGAAGGAGACCCCGGGGAAGACCCAGGACACGATGGAGAGACTATGTCTCTCGGCTGGCCTGGGAACGCCTCGGGGTCCCCCCGGAAGAGCTGGAGGAAGTGGCCGGGGACAGGGACGTCTGGGTTTCTCTGCTGAGGCTGAATAGATGGGTACTGACATACACTTAGAGGCGGGATACTTACATGCTGAACGAAAAGTTAAAACACCCCAGGAAGCAGCGGTGCTTGCCGATGAGTATATGCTGACTCATAAAAGTACCTTTGGTGATGACAGTGTTGCGCAGAATAGATGTTCGGCATGCACAGGTAAATCTTTTCTGTCAAATGGGGAGTCTTGTTCCTCCAGGTTTGAGCGTAGCTGGAAGAAAGGTGATCCCAGTAAGATTTGTAATTACTGTCAATGTAAAGGGCATTGGTAAAATGACTATCCTGTGCTTAAAGAGAAATTAAAGTTCTCAAGTAGGGCGCAGGTAAAACCAGATGCTTTGGCTGCCTCTGTTGTTTCAGCCCAGATGGCGTTCCAAACACACAGTCCTTCTGATGATCTAGGTCCTGTGGATTAGTCCAAAAGTGATGACTTTCCTAGTAGCTGGCGTCTACTGTGGGGGACATGGAAACTGCAGCTCAGGGTTATTTTGTGCAAAAGGATGTCCTTGTGCATAAATGGTGTCCACAAGTAGACAGTTTTGTGGGAAAATCAGTTGTGCAAATTATGGTGCCTGCAAAATTTAGGGAGATAGTGATGAAAGTCTCTCATGATGGTGTAGCGGGACACATGGGGGTTCAAAAAATTATTTTGAATTTTTTTTTTTTGGCCACGGTTGAAAAAGTATGTATCTGTTTTCATCAAGACGTGCCAGACTTGTCAGTTGACAGGTAAGCCTAATCAGACTATAAATCCGGCGCTACTGTATCCAGTATCAGCCGTTTGAGTATTTAATTATGGACTGTGTAGGTCCGCTGCCTTCTTCTTAATCCGGTAGCAAATACTTGTTGACGGTGATGTGCCAGGCTACTGGGTATCCAGCCGCATATCCATTACGTTCTATCACAACAAAGTCTGTAATAAAAGCATTGTCACAGTTATTTCTGTGTTTGGCATTCCCAAAGTGATTCAAACGGACCAAGGTTCAAACTTTTGCTCAAAACTGTTTTCACAGGTTTTGCAGCAGCTCCAAATGAAACACAACCAGGGATCAGCTTATCATGTTCAAAGTCAAGGAGCCTTGGAGTGTTTTCATCAAACTCTTGATGTCACTCTTGCGTGCTTATTGCACTGAGCTTGGTCGTGATTGGGAGGAGGGTTTGCTTTGGTTGTTGCTAGCTGTAAGACAGGTAGTTCAGGTGAGCACTGGTTTTAGCGCAAATGAGCTGGTTTTTGGACATTCAGTGCATGCTCCCGTGGCAGTTTTGCAGAAAGGTCAGTCAGAGCCACCGTCCAACTTGATTGAATATGTGAACGGTTTTCTAAACAGATTATATATGGCGGGGAAAATGGCAAAACACAGACTAGAAAAATCACAAAAGAAGATGAAAGTTTGATTGTAAAGCAAAACAGCGGCAGTTCAGTCCTGGTGAGCAGGTCATGTTTCTACTGCCGGTTGTTGGTTCGCCATTTCAGGCGAGGTTTGCCAGTCCTTTCACAGTGACAAAGCAAGTTTCTGAACAGAATTTTTTGATTTCAATGCCAAGTGGAAAATCTAGGTTGTGTCATTTAAATTTATTAGAACCTTATTATGCCCGTAGTTTGTAATCTCCTGACTCCAATTCAATTCAATTCAATTTTATTTATATAGCGCCAAATTAAAACAATTGTCATCTTAACTTAAATAATATAGTCCAATTCAAGCCAATTGGAATTCAATTAATTGTAATCATAATCCAATTCATTCATATAGAGCCAATTTAAAAAAATTATATCCTAGCTAAGGAAACCAACAGATTGCACCGAAACTTGTCTTCAGTCCAATCCCCCGTCCTGAGCGTGCCTGAGGCGACTATGGAAAGGAACGACTCCCTTTTAACAGGAAGAAACCTCTGGCAGAACCAGACTCAGGAAGGGTGGCCATCCGCCTCGACCAGCTGGGGTTTGAGAAGACAGAAAAGAGGGAAAAGATGGGGGGGAAACACCATAACGCCATTCAAAGGATACCTGTTGGAACAGGGAAACACAAGTTAATAACCACAATAATGTCACATGTACATAATATCATTTGAGAAATTAAACAGGGGGAAAAAGAGAGCAAAGTGAGGAAAGGTGTGACAGATGAGGTCCCCCAGCAGTCTAAGCCTATAGCAGCTTAACTATGGGATGTTTCAGGATTACCTGAGCCATCCCTAACTATAAGCTTTATCAAAAAAGTGGAAAGGGTGTCTGCTTCCAGGACATTTACTGGCAGTTTATTCCACAAGAGAGGGGCCCGATAACTGAAGGCTCTACCTCCCATTCTACTTTTAGAAACTCTCTGCTCTGTTAGGAAAATATCTTACAATGAGATCTTTAAGATATGATGGAGCTCGGTCATTAAGAGCTTTATACACAGTAAATTTCGCACAGTGTTAAATATGCAGTGTCAACGTTCATTGACTCTTTCAGAGTTATTACAACAACCGATTGAGTAAAATCCCCCCTAGTGTTGGTGAAAATTTCCAGAGTTATACGACGTAGTGTCGATTTGACTGAAAAGCCCCGCCCACCTTGTCTTTGCGGTTCAAACCGGGAAAGATTTTTCTGGAGGACATTTTCTCCTCGTCGAACGGCTGCGGTAAGTCTCTTATTTTCACATACTAACCCAATTTTATGTTGGCATTTCAACAGAAATGTTGTTTTAGAAGAACATTGTGTTGTTGGTCCCCGTATTTGAGTAGGTTTTGTATCTTAACACCAAATTAAAGACGGCTAACGTGACCGAGTGAATACCTAGCTTAAAATGCGCGCGTGTCCAACTTGACAGTGTCCGCAAAAGGAAATAAACTTAGCAATATGATTTGGGGAAAATGTTTTGTTTTATTAAACATGACTTAAATTCTGTTGAAAATTGCCATGGGTGGAGGAAACTGTAACGTTAACCCCCACAGTGGCTGTTCAAATCAACTTCCAGCATGTGCGGGGTTTTTTTAAAGTTTTTTTTTACCTGTGCTAGTGTGGGGAATTGCTGAACTAGCTAACGTTTGTGTTATTTAACCTTGATATTAGTCTGAAATTACTTTGCTGCTTAACTTTATACATTATATTCTATCTCCTCAGGGTCTCTTTAAAGTCTATTTGTCTTTTACCATTTGTTTACTTATTAATGTGATGTATTCTCAACATGCTAAATTGTTTTGCTTTTTGTCTGAAGTTGGTGGAATCCATTCTTACAAAGAAACCTGGTGGGGAACGCATAATGAATGAATACAGTCGAAGCAAGTCCCTTACAGATGAAACCAGGAGAAAAATGGTGAACATACTGGCAGCTGACATGATGGGAAAGAATGGGTAATTTGTAAATAGTCTTTAGTTTACTCACTGTAGCTTTTACATCAAATTCAAAACGTTGTTAAATCCAGTGCATATAAGAAATCTTTACCATTTTATATCTTGCAGTACATCACCACACAGACAGGTGAAACAAAAGTATGCCAGAGGAATTGTGAGCTTATTCCCCTACCTCAGTGATCCGTTCTCCAGGACTGGTTATGTAAGTCACACACTATAATGGCTGTGATAATGTTGAATGTGATATCAAAATACTTTGATTTCTACTAGAGCATATTTTTAAAGGTAATAAATAAGTGATACAGTTGCTCTGCATACATGAGTCCTTTCAAGTTGCAGTTGTGGAATTATGGTGAGATGGTGTTTTTTTCCCCACACTCTTTTTCTAAACTGGGGCTACAGTAAGGACGAGGGAGGAGAATTCATATTCAAAATGTCCCTCTTACCTTAACTCATGAATGGAATGTCTGTTTTTGTTATCTTTTCACCCTCCAAGGAGCATCATTATGATGGTGAGAGTGGCACTGGGTACTTGGCCTGGAGGATTAAAACTATTCAGAGATCCACTGCTAGAGACAGACGATCATCGTGTGGAGGTAACAAAATAATAATACTAGAAGATCTGAACTGAATTTTCTTTTGTCTGTGCGTTTATATGGTTCTCAAAATATGGTATTTTCCCATATTGTGCAGCATCATCTGAAGGAACATCTCGTGAAGATGGGGTTGGAGGACCAGCTGCCAGACGAGAGACCCAGTTGCTCTGATGAAACATTGTCCTGATGAGGACACAATCAAGAAGAAGATGAAGCTGACATTTGACTTCCGCAGCAACATGGTCCTCAACCTGCAGCAGTCAAGCAACATACTGTCTGTCTTTCCACGTTTCAAAGATGTCAAAGGCTTGGTAATTGATTTTCATTATTTTGACAGTGTTTTGACATTTTCAATAATTAAAGTATGTGTGTATTTTAATAAGTCAAACAACACAATTCATCTGGCTGTGAAATCTTGAAGTTCTCTATTATCCTCACCCTTGGTGGAACAGGATTTTGTTCTGATGTTTGGGGAGGATGTCTCCGGCAAGTTTCTGGAGAAATGGACAACCACATTCAAGAGAAAGCTCATCCAACAATGCAGAATGCTTCCATCTACCAGTGAGCTTGAAGATCTCCTCCTGGCAGCTGATACTCCTGAGGATGGCACTGAAGTGGATGACAACATCGGTAAGTATGAACTGCTATTGAAATAGCAGAATCACACACGTGGCACAGTAGGTAAAGTGGCCGCCCCACATAGAGGCATGTGAATTTTGCTGATGGTCCACATAACATAAAATTTGTGTATTTACAGGTTGGGACAGTGACCTCTCATCGATTTTGCTGCTGTTACACCTGATCCCCCCCCCCCCCCCCCCCCCCCCCCGGGCAGAGGCTGCATTTTGGATCAGCTGGAGGCTTTTCAGAGAATATGTGGGACAGCCCAATAATAAGGAATTACAGTAGTCCAATCTTGAAGTAGCAAATGCATGAACTAGTTTCTATGCATCACCCTGAGACAGGAATTTCCTGATTTTAACAATATTACGTAAGTGAAAGAAGGCAGTCATAGAAACCAGTTTTATGTGTGCGTCAAATGATAAATTCTGGTCAAAAATAACTCCAAAGGTTCCTCACTGTAGAACTAGAAGCAAAGGAAATACCATCAAGAGTAACTATATAACCAGACAATTTCTCCCTGAAGCGCTCAGGTCCAAAGAGAACAACTTGTCAACTTTGTCTGAATTTAAAAGCAGACAGTTCTGAGTCATCCAGGTCTTTATGTCTTTAAGACAGGCTTGTAGTCTGACCAACCTATTGGTTTAATCTGGTTTCATAGATAAGTACAGCTGAGTATCATGTGGTGGAAAGTGCAGCTTTAGTCACTGCTTGCATGTTTTTCAGGGAAAACTTCAACCCATTTAAACATGTCCACTATTACTAGTGCGTATTTCTTTCCTTCAGGTGGTGTGAGTTCAACAAAATCCATCATCAAATGTTTAAAAGGTCTCTCTGGTGGAGGGTGTGCAGCTTGTGAAGTGTGTAATGCCTTTCCTACATTATGTGTGGCACAAACCATACATGACTGACAGTATTTTTGCGCATATGAACTGAACCCTTTTGTGAACCACTGAGCAGTGAGTGCATTCAGCAAACCCCCTTTTGACACATGGTCCAACCCGTGTGTCAATTTTGCAAAATGAGGAAACAAATGTTTAGGTAGACAGGGTTTACCATCAGGTCCCATCCAAACACCATCTGTATGAGCTGCACTCACAGAGGACCAAATGCGTTTTTTCATCTGCAGAGGCAAAAGTTTGCAAAGCATGGAGATCTGTGAGGGAGTCTTCTGCTTGCAAAGAGAGGGAAGCGAAAACAGGAAAAGATTTAGCTGCTTGCTTAGCTGGAACATCAGCTCTGGCATTGCCACAAGCAACAGGATCTTCTGAGTAAGTGTGAGCCGCACACTTAGTGACCAAAACTGCTGTAGGCAAAAGGATCGCATCAAGAAGATCAGAAACCTGCGTGGGGTTCAGAATAGTTTTACCATCTGATTTAAGGAAATGCCTGTGTTTCCAATGTTATGAACAACACCAAAATCATATCTGGAATCTGTGTAAATGGTGACAGACTTACCAGCTGCCAACTTACATGCTTCAGTAAGTGCAATAAGCTCAGCAGTTAGAGCAGAGAAATGTTTAGGGAGGGAACCAGACAACAAAGTGTCATGTGAAGAACATACTGCAAACCAAACACAGTTAGTACCTGTGGCTGGATCACGCAAAGCTGATCCATCTACAAAAAGAATCATGTCAGAATTTGGAAGAGGAGTCTCTAAAAAATCAGGTCGGGGTGTACAAACTTGTTCCAGAACAGTTTCACAGTCATGAGGCTCCCCATCCTCAGGAGTCGGAAGCAAAGTAGCAGGATTCATATCAAGGAGCACAGAAGTGTGTTTGAGCCAGCGAGCAGTTGACAGATGTGAAGTTTTCTGCTTGAGAAGAATAATGGCAACAGCATGAGGAACCAAAACAGTCAAATTAGCGTAGCCCACAATATCTCAGGAGGCCAGGACAGCTTTCTCTGCAGCTGCAACAGCACGAAGACAACCAGGCCGGCCTGCAGGGTCCACTTTAGCTGAGAAATAAGCCACTGGCCTTTACCTGTATAAAAGGTGTTTGAGGATCTGGAATGCCAAGTGTTGGAGCTGTTTGAAGAGCCAGCTTAAGCTGACTAAAGCCTGATTCAGCCTCAGGAGTACATGGAACACGATCAGCTGACTGGAGGCCTTTTCCATTGATAAGAGCACCAAAAGAAGCTTTGAGAGAAGAGTAGTTTGGAATGAAGTTCCTGCAGTAAGATGTTATACCTAAGAATGACATGAGGAGTTTTTTAGTAACCGGTTTAGGAATGTTCTGAACTGCAGCAACACGTTTAGGAGAAAGTGAGCGCCCATCCTTGGAAATCACATGACCCAAAAAGGTGACTTCGTCCTGTGCAAACTGTAACTTAGAAAGGCTGGCTTTGTGGCCATAAGAATGAAAATGTCACTGTGTCTTTTTCACACTGTTATTTAGATGGACTACATAGAAGGATGTCATCCACGTACTGCAAAAGAGCTGAACCTGTGGTTAATTGAAGCAGTTCCAGACTAGCTTTGAGGGCAGCATTGTAAATAGTGGGACTTTCACAGAACCCCTGGCATAACCGGGTAAAAGTTACAAGATCCAAGATCCAAGTCCAAGATCTCCCTTCAAACTCAAAAGCAAACCAAAATTGGCTATCAGGGTGCACTGGCACAGAAAAAAATGCATTAGACAAGTCAACCACTGAGAAAAACTTTGCATCTGATGGAATTTGAGACAAAATAGTGTGTGGGTTGGGCACAGTAGGAGCACGTGGCTGAACTGCAGCATTCACCGCTTGGAGGTCCTGTGCAAAACAGCAGCATCTTTAATCTTTTTAACAGGAAACAATGGAGTGAACAGGTGAATTTTCACAAGGAACAATAACGCCTGTGAAACTAACGCTTTTGCTTCTTCCACTAGTTGTTGTGAAAAAAGAGAGCTGGGAAGTTTCCACTCATAAGCACATGTAAGTGCCGATGAATCAAACTGCACTGCTGTGAAAACTTTGTCAGACTGTAACATAACCTTAACACCCTCTGGTGTGGAAGTTAAAATAATGCCTAATTTACACATGAGATCACATTACACAGCTCTGATAACAAAAATTAGTGTTTGAAGGAGAGCCCATCATTAGTGACACACGCAATGGGCGTTGTCATTTTCTCCTTCCCAACCTGGCCTGATGCAGACATAGAGTAAACGTGGTTTCCACTTAACTTTGGAGGACAATCAACTTCCCCTGACTTCACTACTGATGATGTAGCCCCAGAGTCAACCATAAATGTTACCCTTTTCCCCTTAACAATAAGCTGAAAAGTTGGAAAAGCTTTGTAGGCTTCAGATGTTAAATGAACATAAGTTCCTATTTTCTGAGATAAATATCTTTGCTCTAGGACGGAAATAGCATGCAAAACTTTACTACGTGAATCACAGTCGGCAAGCGTTTCTTCACTGCACAGAGCAGGAAAAATGTGTGTGTGTGTTGTGTCATCACCCATTAGTGGAGGCTCCGCTGGCGCGTGACGCCCCGAAGCTGCCTCCCACCCTCAGTCAGCCTTTTGCCCATTTTCATCACTTTTCCGCTGTGGACAGTCCTTCTTCCAGTGTCCAGTCTGGCCACAGTAAAAACAAATATTCGGATCATAGCTCTGGCGTGGCCCATTTCGACCTCCTCTCCCACGTCCACGTCCACGTCCTCGACTTCGGCCTCGTCCTCTGTTTACACCAACTGCGTAATACATGGTCATGGCTGCCAAATGCAGCTCCTTTTCACACTTGTCCCTTTTGGGCGTCGCAACTTGGTTCTGAGCATGGCGAGCATATCGGCGAACGTCAGCCAAACGAGGACCCTCACACCATCCCACGTAAATGTTCTTTACTTGAGTGGCGACATCTGGCATGAGGCTTTTAATTATTGCATCGCATGCAATACTCTCCCATGGTCCTGGTTCATTACCCAAATCCATTGGTCTCTGATGACCGCTGTGCTTGCTGACTTCCTCAAGGATGCGGTGTACAAAATCATCAGTCCCTTCACCGGGTTTCTGTTTGCAGGTGTAAATGTGGGACATATTGATTTTGGTTGAAAATTGAGTGGTGATGGCTTGACACAGTCTTTGGATGGCTGCTTCATATTGAGCGTTATCATTATGTCCTCGTTCAGTGTTGGTAGGTCGCAAATCCAGTTGTGGCATACTGGCCTCTATTCTGCAGAGGTCGGTCGGTTTGAACTTTGTTGCCAATATGCGACGCAATTCAACCCCGGTCGGGCGGAATTGTGCGCAGAAATCTCGCAACTCGTCAGTGAAACGGGGTCCAGAATTCTCTGGATCCGGTAAGCTTTGTGATGCTTCCATGATGTCAGTCTCAGTCCAGGGCCGATAAACCAGTAATGGTCCAGTGGGACCTGCAACTTCAACCATAGGCATGGTTTGAATCTGTTTTTGTTTTTTCTCACGTTTAGATCTCTGAAGTCCAGATTGTGGGGAAAGGATTTTTGTCACTTGCGTTAAAAGTTCTTGGGCAGGTACGCTGGAGAACCAAACGTCTTCCTTTTCCTCATCATCAGACTGATGTAACTGATGTTGTGAGGATGATGGAATTTCTTCCCGAGGGAGGATGGAAGAAGTCCCTTCTTCCCGAGAGCCAGAGGCTTGTGGCAGGGCTGGCTGTTGTTGCTACAGGCGTCGAGGTCAGGAAGGCAGGAGTCCAGGTCTGGATCTGGCACAGCGAGAGCGCTCAGGGTGGGGTAAAGAGGTGCAGAAGGAGAAGATGTGTTATCAGTGGAATATGGTGGTGGTTTAAAAGAAGATTCAGTCTTAATCAGAGCTGAATTATCTTTTCGTCCACATACTAAATTATCATCATCATTCCGTCCTGGCATTTGTTTAGCATTTTTCTTTCTTTCTCTTAATACACTTTCTTTTTTCCAACATTCTATACCTTTCTTACATCCCACCAACCTTTAAACCTCCCCAATCTTTAAACTTCATTTTCTTTTTTTTGCTTCATCTCTTTCTCATATTTGCAAAACATTTCTTCTAATTTTCTTATTTCTAACATACTAAAAGAACCTTCAGGTGGAAAACCCCAATATCAATATCCAATATCTAGTCCATTTTACACTCTCTGGACCATATTTCTTTTTCATTTCATCATGCTTAGGTCCCCCGGGAGGGTCAAAAGTCTGAGACTTACTGTTTCCCATTCTCGGACTTGGAATGGGGGAATATATTCCTTCACTCAAAGGACGTCTCCAATGAGGACCTTAATCTGTACTCACACTTCTTCGGAGTACTTGAGTCACACTTCTTCGGACTGTTTCAAAAGTTTCACTTACCCGTGAAATCTCTGTCTCACTAATGACACAACTGGGAAACCCTCTTATATTCAAATAAAAACTAAAAAGCAGTCTTATCGCCTCAGACTATCATATTTCAAAAATGATCCCAGCGCTGGTATGCAGGAAACGGATCTGCCAGTCCTCTCTCTCCGAAAAGGCCTTGGAGGTATGAGGCTGGAACAGCTACTTCAGTCCAGGCCGGTCCAGAGACACCAGTCGAGGAATCCTGTTTGTGACGCCAAAATTGTGGTGGAAATTTAGTAACGCACAGAGTCAGTTATATTCTTCTGAGGAGATAAGAGGCTTTAATAATAATATCTTGCAAGAGAGAACAACACAGTACAGAATACAGAGTTGCTCTGACCACTGAAGCAAAAACACACAGTTATATTGCCCTCTCATCATGTCATCTGTCTTTGGGTATAGTTGATTGTTCTTCTAACTTTCCTCCCCAACCATCAGTTGAGGTTACCCAGACACAGTCGTAAATACCAGCCTAACCCTGTCCCCCCTAAAGTGCATCTATCTCATTATAACAAGCCCACCATTGTAAAGAGGAATTTAAGAAAACAGGGCAGGGTGGTACCTTGCAGCTCGGTCATTTGCAGGTCATACACAGTAACACTCAATACAATGTATATAAGAATTCATTTTCCATTACGATCATCAGCATAACAATGGAAATTTATGCCATGTTGTCTAATAATGTTGCCTAATGGAAGCATGTACAAAGTAAAAATAATTGGTCCAAGCACAGAACCCTGAGGAACTCCATGACTTACTCCAATGTGTGAGGAAGATTCTTCATTTACAAGAACAAACTAGAATCTATCAGATAGATATGACTTAAACCAGCCTAATGCAGTTCCTTTAACCCCAATAACATGTTCAAGTCCCTAACAGAATGCTGTGATCGATCGTATCAAATGCAGCACTGAGATCCAACAGGACAAGCACAGAAACAAGAGTAGGTTTTTTAACTAAAGGTTTAATTACAGCAACCTTAAAAGTCTGAGGTACATATCCTGTCAACATAGACCGACTGATCAAATCCAATATGGAAGTGTCAATTAAGGGGAAGGGTTGGGATTGAGTCTGAAATACAAGTTGATGGTTTAGAAGAGACTGTTGCTGTTGTTAGCTCAGAGAGATCAACTGGGCAGAAGCCGTCTAAATACAAATCAGGTTCTAAAGATACTTCTAAAGCTGCTCTAATTGATGACATATCAGTGATAATAGTGGGAAGGATTTCATTAATCTTCTCTCTGATAGAAACAACTTTATTGATAAAGAATCTCATGAAATCATCATTGCTGAGAGTTAAAGGAATACATGGCTCAACAGAGCTCGGACTCTTTGTCAGCCTGGCAACAGTGCTGAAAAGAAACCTGGGATTGTTCTTATTCTCTTCTATCAATGATGAATGATAAGCAGTTCTAGCTTTACGAAGGGCTTTCTTATACGTTATTAAACTATCTTTCCAGACTAATTGAGACTCTTCTAAATTAGAGGAACGCCACTGTCTCTCCAGCTTTCTTGCAGTCTGCTTTAAAGCACGCAGCTGTGAATTATACCAAGGAGCCAACCTCTTCTGACTGATTACCTTCCTTTTCAGAGGGGCAACATTGTCCAGTGTTGTACGCATTGAAACTATAGTGCTGTCAACAAGAGAGTCAAGTTCTACTGGAGTAACATTTAGATAGCCGTCCTCTGTCATATCTGCACATGACATTGAAGAAAAGGATGATGAAATAAACTCTTTGAATCTGGCTACAGCATTCTCTGATAGACACCTTCTATATATAAAATTCTTCTCAGAAGCTGTAAAGTCAAGTAATGTAAATTCAAAAGTTATCAAAAAATGGTCAGACAAGACAGGGTTATGAGGGAACACTGTTAACTGTTCACTCTCAATGCCATAAGTCAGCACAAGGTCAAGGGTATGATTAAGGCAGTGAGTAGGTCTGTGAACAGTTTGGAGGCTCCTTGTGTGAAATCTACCTTGATTGTGACACGGAGATGTCTTCTGATGAGGGATGAGGGAGTGCTGCAGGTACTTTTGAAAAACTCTGAAGCTTTGAAGTCTTTGCCATCAGTACTTGGGCATTTGGATGAGGGTAAGCAAAATTAACTAGTTTCATTAATTAATAGGTATCCAGTCCTATTTTCAGATACGACGTCACAAACACATCTCATTGAGCACGATATAGATGTTGGTGAGGCTAAACCAATCAAACAGCACTTTTATCGTGTTTCCCCAGACAAAAAGATACAATTGGACAAAGAGGTTCAGTACATGCTAGATAATAATCTGGCAGAGCCCTCTGATTCTAGCTTGGCATCTCCGTGTTAACTGGTGAAAAAACCTGATTCGACTTTTTGACCATGCACTGATTTCAGGAAAGTAAAAAGTGTCACAAAACCAGATTCTTTCCCTTTATCACGTATGGAGGATTGCGTTGACCAAGTAGGTGCAGCCAAATGAGCTGAACAAGTTAAAAGGATAAAAGGATACTGGCAGGTTCCACTGTCTCCACGGGCCCAGGAGATAAGTGCGTTTATAACTCCTACCGGTTTGTATTCCTATAACGTCATGCCCTTTGGTTTACGTAATGCCCCGGCCACTTTCCAACAGCTGATGAATATTGTGGTAGATGGGCTGGTTGTGCTGTGTACTTTGATTATGTCGTTGTTTTCAGTGATACTTGGGAGGACCATCTACAGAGGATCACTGCATTGTTTGACGAATTGGTATGGACACAATCAACAGTAAATTTGGCTAAATGTGTGTTTGCTAGAGCCACAGTTACCTATTTAGGAAAAGTGGTGGGGCAAGGGGAGGTTCGCCCTGTTGAAGCTACAATGGAAACCATTAAGAATTTTCCGCCTCCTGTAACAAAGAAAGACTCAATGCGTTTCCTGGGCATGGTGGGGTACTACAGAAGTTTCTGTAAGAACTTCTCATCAGTTGTGGCACCCCTTACAGATCTTTTAAAGTCCAAGGTGAAGTGTCTGGTCAGAGAGGGCTCAGTATGCATTTGACAATATTGAAGCTCTCCTCTGTTCCTCTCCCTTAGTGACAGCACCAGTTTGCTAAGCCGTTTACATTGCAGGTTGATGCCAGTCATGTGGGGGCTGGAGTAGTCCAGTTGGGCTGACCAACTGGTCTCTCTTTTCCAAAAAGTTCAATTCTTATCAGTTGAACTATTCAGTCATTGAGAAAGAGGCAATTGGCGCTAATTTGGGGATTACAGCATTTTGGTTGCATATTGGTTCAGGAACACTTCTTGTAGTGTACACAGACCATAATCCCCTTACCTTTTTGCACTCTTTGCAAAATCCTAATCAGTGGTTAATGAGATGGGCACTATTTTTGCAGCCTTATCATTTAGATATTCAACAAAAGGCAGTGAAAATGTAATGGCTGATGCCCTTTCACCGGCCTTCTAGTTGTGTTAAGGGAGCAATTGTTAATGTCACCCTATATCTGCCTTTGTCTGTTTTCCTTTTTGGACTGTCCATCTCTCTTAAAAATGCTCCTGTAGGTACCCAGGAGAGAAAATAAAGACATCCTTCGATCAAACTAATTTGACAGGTGACCTATGACCTCATATGATCGATCAAACTAATTTGACAGGTGACCTTTGACCTCATATCTATCGATCAAACTATTTTTGACAGGTGACCTTAGACCTACATCTGGTTGTTGACATCTGGTCATGTGACCTTTGCCATAGATCTGGTTGGTCACATCTGGTCATGTGGCCATTGACATCTAAGGAAGGGGGAGTTTATGGGTAGGGTTAAGATTGATTACAGCTAAGGTCAGGAGGTTGTGAGAAATATATTTGTTGAATGTTTAAATAAGAGAAAGGGTTAGGGTTAATAGGAAAGGTTAAGTTATAGAAGCTGTCAACGTATGAGTCTCGTATGAGTATGGCTCAGGGTGTCGGAAAGTCCTCCTTTTTTTGACAGCTTCAAAGACCGGTCCCTGTAAGGTAAAGATGAGAAAATAATTAGATGTGAGGGGGTATTGTTCGACCCCAGGTTTGAGGGCCAATGGGTGGACAGGGGAGGGGTTTCGAGTAAAGGATAAAACCCTGAGACAGTCCGTGTGTAGAGAACGACTTTGGTGTGAAAGATAGCTGATTCCAGATGGCCAGGACAAGAAGCAGAGTGAGAGTAGAGGAGAAATCTACGCAGGCACCGGAGAGGATGTGTACTCTGCGGTCTCTCATTTGTGAGAATCCAGTATCGATATATTAAGATCAGCCCTTGATACCAAATGCTCCCAAGAAAAGGATGGTGTTTCTGTGCAGAACACAGCAACCGCCGCCTGAGTCTCTACAGGAAGAATGGTCATTGGAGCCTTATGGACTGCGGGAAAGATGGGGCTATGTGTTCAAGTATGAAACAGGTGACCTCTGTCTGTATCAGCTTGAAGAGGATGGTGAGAAGCTGGGACCTCTGACCACTGTGGGTATGCTAACTTCCAACGACTGGGGAGTGTTGAAACTAGCGATACCGCGTCATATAGGAGGAGGTAAGGGCTCGGCTGACGAGGTGTTAACAGTGAAAGAAGGACCCGAAGAAATCCCAGCAGCGTCTGCAGCCAAACGTCTGAGACTGGAGAGTCTTCTGGATGATGCTGAGCTGGCCAAAACAAGGATGGTTTTCACAGCTGTGTGGCAATCGAAAACAGGTGTTACAGGCCGTTGGTTCTTCCGTGCAAGCCACTGGAAATCTAATGAGAATGAAGTGGGGGATCTTTTTGTTCTTGAGTGTTTTAACTCTGACTGTGGTGTGTTTAGGACGCTGTTAGCAATACCTCATGCAGCCTGGGTGGAGAAGATTAATGATATAGCGGATCGAGTTTCCATGCTCTTCCGCTGCCAGAACTGGGGTGAGATTCTAGCAGTCAAGAAAACCCTGGCCGTGTAGACCGGCTGTAGCTCAGGAGGAAAAGCAGTCACCCACCAATCGGAAGGTCGGTGGTTCGACTCTGGCTTCCCTAGGATACATGTCGAAGCGTCCTTGGGCAAGACACTGAACCCCACGTTGCTCCCCCAGTGTATCATTGGGAGTATGAATGTGTGTGTGAAGCACGTAGTTATGTGTATCTTAAGACGTGCTGTATGAGTGTGTGTGAGTGGGGAGAATGCGGCATGTAGTGAAGCGCTTTGAGTGGTCTGTTAGACTAGAAAAGCGTTATACAAGTACAAGTACAAGTCCATTTTTTTTTTTTTTTTTTTACCATTACCTCCCTCCACTGAGCACCCTCCTCCTCAACCTCCACCCCCCAGGCGATAACCACACCCCCTACAGGTTTATAAGGACACACTCCAGCACAGGTCATACACCAATCAACATGAGGAGCAAGGAGTGTGAGGAGATCACTGACTGCGATCTGGAGAATGCTTCTCTGTCGCTATTGATGCATACACGGAGCCCTTCTGCATCACCCCATTTTACAGCAACATCAGTGCAAGGATGTGCTCGAGGATGACTTTTTTCATGACCATTACTACACTCTGATGCGGAAACTTTATAATCAACGATTCATTGTTTCTATTCAACATCTTCTAACTGCGCGTAAAATTTGTGAGGATGATGGCAGAGTCAGGGCTGTGCTAGAGGCTTACTTGTACGAACTAACTCTGGTGAAACAAATCAACACTTCTATACACGATATGTATGAGCAGTTGATTGGAGAAGATGTAAAGAAATTGCAGCAGCTTCAAACCATGACAAAGTTTTGGGAGGGTTAAAAGAAGGGTGTAACATTCCTTCTTTCCACCAGCTGGATGTGTTTAGAATAATATTGTAATCATGTGATGTTGTTATAACATTTAACTTTTCTTAAATCCTATATTACCAGCATTCCTGCTTTTCGTGATCATGTGTATGTGTATGTATAATCATACATTAGAGAAAAAATAAAAGGTTGAAATATACTTGCGTTTTGTGTTTTCTGTCATTGCAAGCCAGAGTTTGTATAAGGTAAGATGGCTGAAACGAGATTAATGAAAAAGGTTTTCTACGATCCTATCCACCCTGGTAGTTTTGGGGGAGTAGAGAGGTTGCGTAAAGCTGTACAGGACGAAAGTCACGTGCGAAAAATGCAAGATGCATATACTCTACATAAACCTGCAAGAATACATTTTCCGAGAAGTTTCCGAGTTTTTGTCACCAGCCCCTTAAAACAATTCCAAGCAGATCTCTGTGACATGCAGGCCCTGGCTGAGTACAATGACGGGTATAATTATCTATTAACTATCATTGACGTGTTTTCAAAAAAGGCCTACGTTCGCACTATGAAGAGAAAAACAGCCGCAGAGGTGGTAAAGGCTTTTGAATCTGTTTTTAGAGAAAGCGAGACCCCTAAAAAACTTCAAACTGATGCGGGGAAAGAATTTTTTAACAAAACATTTAAGGCATTATTAGAGAACCACAGAGTTGTGCATTTTGCTACGCCGAGCGAGGTAAAGGCGTCTGTGATTGAGAGGTTTAACCGCACGTTAAAAACCAGGTGGAGATATTTTACTGCTAATAACACACGTCGATACCTCGACGTCCTGCAGGATCCCGTGGAAAGTTACAACCACAGTTACCACACGAGCATCAAAATGAAGCCTGTAGAGGTGACTCTAGAAAACACCTTTAAAGTTTTTCAGAACCTGTACGGCTCTGCACTCGGTCGACACTGCAAGGACTCAAGGATAAAGTTTAAAAAAGGAGATCTTTTAAGAATATCTAAACTGCGAGGCGTGTTTCACAAGAAATATGAACAAAGTTTTACAGATGAAGTGTTTACAGTGACCGAGCAGCTTGCACGATCTCCCCCTGTGTACAAACTCAAAGATTTTGATGGAGAAGCAATTGAAGGTTCCTATTACGCAGAGGAGCTTCAAAAAGTTAAACTGAATAAAGACAAGATGTATCAAGTGGAGAAGATATTAAAACGACGCAGCATCAGGGGTGTAAAACAGGTTTTTGTCCGTTGGAAAAACTGGCCTGAGAAATTCAACAGCTGGGTCAGAGCCAGTGAAATTCACGGGGTATAAAAGAACCTTCACTACTCCTAGCCCGCAACATTACACCATGAACCGAACGGTAGAGGATGAGGGGTTTTATATCACCCTGCCCTCTAACGCTAGTCTCAACGTCTTTAAGAATAATACCAGTTCCAGTTTCCGTGTGGATTTAGCCCAGCATATCGATTTGGAAGGTTCGTGGCAGGTTGCCTTGACGGAGATTTCTTATCCGTACACATGGCATATTGCCCCTAGGGATCAGGCTTTTTTTGAATGGAGGAAAGCGGGGCTGGAAAAGTTCTACCGCCAGAATATAGGAAGCGGACATTTCAAGGATTTGAATCAGCTCAAAGCCGAGATTGAGGGTCACCTTAGAAAAATAGGTTCTGATATTTATCTAGTCGTGGACACGGTGGAAAATAGACTCACGTATCAGTCAGGTGCTCAGTACCACCCAGTACCGCTGCCTGGTGAACGTGTGAGGGGGTCACAAATTCTGAGGTCGCTCAAAAGAAAGAAGTCAGTTGGAAGGATCAAGCCTAAAGAGAGGAAGTCTGCACGGAGCAGGGATATATTTCACTGAATCATAAATAGAGAGAGAAAGAGAGTAAAACATGGCTCTTTTGCATCACAAATCCCCTGAGTGCACCCTGGCAGAACTGGACTTATTTTCAGTCCCTATGACCCAGCTTTCTATCGAGGATAAGATCTACACGGAAATTATGCCTCTATCCGCTATTACTGAGAATGGTCCGATTGAGTTTTTTATACCGGGAGATGGTGAAAAGTATCTGGATCTCAACGATACCTTGTTACATCTACGCGTGAAGATCACCAATGCAGACGGCACAAACTTGGCGAACGACGCACCTGTGGTTCTCATCAATTATCCTCTCAATACACTATTCAATGCGATGTTACTCTGGGTGATATATTAATTTCACAGTCTAGTGCCACCCACCCATATAGAGCTACGATCGAGACTCTGCTAAACTTTTCTGAAGACGCGTTAAAGAGTCAGTTCAGCGCTGGTCTTTATTATAAAGATACAGCCGGCGCCATAGACTCTATAGTAACCAATAATGGGCCACACAGAGGGCTAAACCAGAGGGCTCTCTGTACAGCTAATTACAGAGAAGTACACCTAATGGGCCCCCTCCATGGGGATATTTTTTTCTGCGAAAGGCTCCTGCTGAACCCTGTGGATATGAGAGTTAAACTAACCAGGGCCAGTGAGGCTTTCTATCTCATGGGAACCAGAGACTCGACTTTCCGATTAATGATATTAGGCGCCTCTCTTTTTATAAAAAAAGTTTCCGTCTCCCCCGCTGTTCGTTTAGGCCACACATCCGCCTTAATGAGAGGAAACGCTCTCTACCCACTGTCACGTGTGAATGTAAAAACATACTCCATCCCTGAAAATTCGAGGATATGTAATCAGGAGAATCTCTTTTTGGGAGCGATGCCTAAATATATTGTTTTAGGTATGGTGCACCACGAGGCATTCACAGGAAGAAGGGACTTGTCACCCTTCAACTTTAAACATATGGATATAAAATATCTAGCTCTTTGTCAAGATGGTAAACAAGTTCCCGCCAAGGCATTCCAGCCTCAGTTCAACCAAGGCATTTCAGTCCGGGAATTTTACAATTTGTTTACAGCTACCGGTCGTCATTTAAAAGATCTCCCTTTGAGTATCACACATGAAGAATTTAACAACGGTTACTCGCTGTTTGTCTTTAATCTCAATCCTGGTGAGGATACCGACGCCTTGTCACCTGTTTCTAATGGGAATTTAAGATTGGAGATGAGGTTTAGAGTACCGCTACCTCATACCACTACCCTCATTGTCTACGCATGTTACGATTCCATTTTGGAGATCAACTCGAGAAGACAGGTGCTGGTGGACTATTATTAAAAGAGTAAGCATGAATAACCACCAACTGGAGAGCCTGTTGCACCATCTACTGGGAGACCTATTTTGTGGGGTGTGGGCTAGTGACCAACTCCCCTTACTCAAACAAACGTTTACAAAGCTGGCTTACTTTATTGTGAACACATATCCTTCTCACATGCCTGGGGATCACTGGCTAGCTCTGACTCTGGAGGAGAATGGTCAATCCACCTTTTTCGACTCTTATGGGCTACCGCCAGATTTTTCTCACTACCCCTCAGACATTGTGTCATTTCTGAAAGACCGATCCCTGAAGATAACGTACCATAATCGCCAACTTCAGAACACCTTGTCCACCGTGTGCGGTCAGCAGTGCGTTTATTACCTCTGCCACCGGGTGTGCGGTATGTCTCTGCAACAAGTATTATCCTCCTACAGTGATGATGTTCTTAAAAATGATGTGATGGTATCTAACTTCGTGAAAAAATATCAGAGATGCATCAGAAAGCACAGTGCTACCTCATTTCATCACGGAGCCTGTTCTTTACAGATGTTCAAAGAGTGCTACAAATTGTGAATGCATGAAAGTGATGACTCTGTAGACTCTGAAAATTGGGATCAATAAAAATTTTTATTGAGAACAAATGACGGTATCATTTTATTAATTTCTTACAGAAATTTATGGTGAAAAGGTGACCCAGTGTGGAGGTTTTATCTTTTTATGCTTTTAACTTTGTTCATCTGCAGCCTCGTCTCGCTCACCATGTCCAGATCTTAAAAAATGTGGGGAGAGGGTTATCTTCTTCTTCGGTTTTACAGATGGTATTTTCTCCATTCCGCTCTGTTCTGTTTTGAGACGACAGTATTGTTCATGGGCTTGTGGGTTATTCACAGAGGATAAAGGTATGTTCAGTTCATTCAGGACATTGAGAAAACTTGTCCAGCCTGTTGGTTGCATGGTTTGGGCTTTTCTTTTAAAAGGGAGCAGAAGGTTTTTAAGTAAATCAACCAAATGTGATTCTCTCACAACCTGCCCCTGATAAACAAATTCTCCTCTGGTGGTCCAGCTATTTCTCTCAGATAATTTCCTCAAGATGTATTCACCATTTCTGCGATCGCGCTTTGGAAGGATTTTTAATACCTCACTCGCCGTTGCATCCAATTCTAACTGATCGGGTTCGTGAACACGATCCGTCTCACGGGAATCTGATTAAGGTATTGGATCATTAAGACTGTTTCGCTGAAGAGTCACAGTCATCCGTGGCTCCTCCATCTGACCTTGCTTGATTAGGGTGAGGTATCTTTGCAGCAGGGCGTCATATTTCTTAATTTTTTCATAAGAGGTCATTCCTGACTCGTCGAGCATCGCTCTCATTTTATTATCCAAATCATCCTCCGCCGTCTGTCTGATAGAAGTCTCTGACTGACTCAAGTGTTTGAACTGATGAGGTGAGATGAGAAACATCTTTTGCACTGTCCTTAGCGACATGGTTCTTATCTTCTAACGATTCAAGCCACTAGATCACCAATTATGTGTGCAAGAGCCGTTAGGATGGGGAGAATAAACCCACCTCCTTGACTTTTGAGAGCCAACTGCTTATGTATTAAACCGGTTCTCTTATCAACCAGCAGTCTGATAACTTTCTTTTGCTTTTTCAAACTCTGATACTGGGAAGGGGATAGCTTAATGTTACCCTTTAAAATATTCAGAGCAATCTCACACAAAGCTTTAAGAAAGTCGGGTGAACAATGGCTGAGAATGTCCTTACGTTTCGGAGGTGTGGCATGGTACAGAGCTCTGAGTAACGGAGCATTCCTTTTTATACAGGCTGACATGATAAATTACTATGCTTTCGGAACATAGACAACTGGCCACTGACTAGGAAGTAAACCCGTTCTCAGTCTGTATTGTTCTCGGCATGAGTGGGTCAGGTCGACGATTAAATACCCATGCGGCTCTCTGGTAGCATCCTCTAAGCGCTCCAGGAAGATAGCTTTCTCTGAGGGGAAGATTTGACGGGCTAGTATATTCACCTGCAATCTGTCTCTGGGATTCTTAAACAGCACCAGGTAGTTACTGTTCAGGCTGATAGTGCGACTGTATTTCAATTCAATTCAATTTTATTTATATAGCGCCAGATTACAACAATTGTCATCTCAAGGCACTTAAGTAATATAGTCCAATTCAAGCCAATTGGAATTCAATTCATTGTAATCATAATCCAATTCATTCATATAGAGCCAATTCAAAAAATTAATATCCTAGCTAAGGAAACCAACAGATTGCACCGAAGCGTGTCTTCAGTCCAATCTCCAGTCCTGAGCGTGCCTGTGGCGACTGTGGAGAGGAACGACTCCCTTTTAACAGGAAGAAACCTCTGGCAGAACCAGAATCAGGAAGGGTGGCCATCCGCCTCGACCAGCTGGGGTTTGAGAAGACAGAAAAGAGGGAAAAGAGGGGGGAAAAACACCATAACGCCATTCAAAGGATACCGGTTGGAACAGGGAAACATACGTTAATAACCACAATAACGTCACATGTACATAAAATCAATTGTGAAATTAAACAGGGGGAAAAAGAGAGCAAAGTGAGGAAAGGTGTGACAGATGAGGTCCCCCAGCAGTCTAAGCCTATAGCAGCTTAACTATGGGATGTTTCAGGATTACCTGAGCCATCCCTAACTATAAGCTTTATCGAAAAGGAAATTTTTAAGCCTAATCTTAAAAGTGGTTTTCCCTTGATGAAATACATTCTGAGTCAACATCATGACACTCATATTTCTGTGATGTCTGTACTGTGTGAAAATTTTTACCACTTCAGGATGGTCTGAAGCCTGAAAAATAACATCGTCCAGAATAACCAAGTGCTTACGATCAGGGGGGAACAGATTTTCATCTTCAAAAGAATGAGGCAATCCTTCCACAAATTTAATGTTTTTATTCATCCGCTGCAGTTCAGCATACAAAGGTTGGAAAGAGGTATAAATCCAAACAATATTATCAGGTACATCATCCATCACATGGTTACACTTTTTTAAAACACTTTTAACAAAAAACGATTTCCCACATCCGCTGGGCCCCACAATCAGACACGAAAAAGGAGTCTTTAGTCTGGGGTCAAAATCAATCTCCTTCACATCAGAAAATTGTGACTTTTTTTTTCCCTCTTAATCACCTTAATACCTTAATAACCAAAAGGCAGAGTTGTCCCGTCAGGAAAAAGGCGTTTCTTGTCATACACCACCCGGAACTTTTTCAGGAATGTCGCATTTTTTAACAGAAACCCCTTTTTATCTCTTCTGATGGTACGCTGAGTGGTCTCGATCACCATTTCTCTGGAGTCAGCCAAGTATCCCTCCACTAACTCTTTGACGCTGTCAAAGTTGACCTTCTCGCTGCATTCATGCGTCTGAGTGATGGCTTTAACGCGCATCGATACTTTTTTCTGATTTCTGGTCTGGTAGGCGTAACTCTTGGGTCCTGCTGCAACAAATTCCTGAATTGTATCGCCCCCCAGCTCATCGGTCAAATCCCCCAGATAGTTTCCCAGTTTCAGAGGAGTCTCACCCATTTTCACCACATAGATCAGACTGTCTGTGTCTATGTAGAGAATTTTGTCCTGCATTACTTCCAGACAGCTATACAGTTTTAAACGTGCATATGCGGTGGTAAATGCTGCAATGAATACATTGTTTACCTTGTTGGGAGGACAGATGCATCGTTTGTTGTAAGTCCACTGCAACATGCACATGTCGGGGTTTAGAAAGTGGAAGTAGATGATCTTGTATTTACCCGAGAACATGAAATTAAAAAAACCATTCGGGTCTGTGATGATGGTGGTCTGATGGAGGTCGTTCCTCTGCGCAAATTTCCCCCAGAAACTGTTCAGACACAGTTTAGCCACCTGTCTTTTAGCGGGGTTCACCTCTATTTTGCTGGTATCCAACTGAACACCTTGATGGAGCTTGTAATCTCTGACGTACCTCAACTTACTCTCCTCATCAAGTGCATCTGCGGGATATCCTGAAGCCTCTTGTTTACCCTTAAGAAATGTGTGTATGTAGTCTACAAAGATTGAGCTACTGCTTTTGTCGAAGTGCCACACCTCTGTGATTTTAGCAAGATGATAACCAAGCTTTAATGCCTTGCTAAACTCCACACCCACCCACACACCTGTTAGTGCTCTCTCCTTATCGCTGTGGTTGCATGCACCTGCCTGGTTATTCATTTCAGCACAGGTGCGACAGAGAGTGAATATAAGTTTTCCGTGAGATGACTTGTAAGGTAAAACTGGGAAAAACAGCCCGCACGGAGGGTAAACAACAGCTCTTATGAAACCAAAGTAGCTGTCAGGGTCATCAAAATCTTTGCAGAAAATTCTGGGATGGCCGAGGGGGTAAGAAAGCTGCAATTTACATAGGGGTAAAGAGATGTAAAGTCAGCATAGTGCACAGTTTCATCTACCCCCGCAGTGTACCTCATCCTGAGTGCGCAGGTCCGACCACCATACAGTGCTTGTCTGGGAGAGGTTCAGGGGCGTTAAAGCTCTTGAGAAATTCAATCACCTCCGGATGGGACTTTTTCATCTCAGTCCACTCGTGCTCTCACATGACCTGCAGGCGAAAACCATACACAGACTGAAGCACTCTCTCTCCCTCACGGGTCTCTGCATAGAACTGTTCAAATGGCGCCTTCCTCGGCAGACATGTGTCCTGAGGCAGATAGCAGATGGGGCAACCGTGAAAGAAACAGCCGTAAAACTCAAAAGCTACCCTCACACCATCAATTTCTGCATACCCATCTACGTGATAAGGGCCGATTCCCTTTTCCCCTGTGTTTAACGCGTGGCTAATCTTAATCCCTCTGCTAAATGCTAACCAGTACAGTACAGTGCTAACCACGAACAGAGCTCGGCGCCCCGAATAGTTACGCCGATATGCAGCCTAGTACACCGACGGCCTGTGTCCCTTCAGCCACTGCCGCCTCAGGGTCGAAGCCGGTCGCCGGTGACTCGGGCCGCGGTATTCGAGGGGAGAAACGTATGCTCGGTGGTGTGTGTAACACCGATGTGGAATCATCAGCAGTTGGAATACTGCTCGTCCTCTGTAGTAGCAGCCGGAGACCCCGCTGAAAACTGATTGTTCCGAACAGGGAGCAGTCTTCGTCGTAGCCGAGATTTATTCAGGGAAAGTCCGTTTTCCCCGCTTGACACGATGGAAGTCAAGTCTCCCTCAAACACAGCTGGGTTCTTCTTTCGGGGAAACCCTTGCTCCGCGCTGTTTAATAAATCTGTAAACAGTTACATCTGATGTTATTTCATTGAAAATGTTTGTGAACATTTCACAGTTTGAACAAACAGTACCATAATCGGCTTGTGTCAATATGAAATCGTCCAGGTCGTTGGCATCCGGCTCTGGAAAATAACACTCTGTCATGATGGGTGATATAAATATAAGTATACATGCATTCATATGTTTATCATCAGATCTTTTTACTCACTGTTGAATAGTCCAAAGAAACCCAAAGAACCGCTGGGTGGTTGTGTATGAATGTCAACTCTTGTTTTCCGTCCTAAAAAAGTTGTTTTTACTATTACAAGTACTGACCTAAGAGATTTAAAGATTTAAAGGAGACTTTTGCGTACCAGAGTCCATGATTCCAGTCCTGTCGTGGTTGAGTCCTCGAAGTAAATGCCTGAACCATTTTATATAGTCTTACATCCCCCTCCATAGAAATAAGGGAGTGTTTTAAAAATTTCTTGAAGTGGTAATTTCAATTCATTTGTTCTCCACACTTACCTTAGCTGCATCCTGCAATTAGTTACAGATTATTGGATCAGATCTAGATTCACCATACACACCTTCTCCTGAGCATGAAAAGAGACTGCCATTGTATGGTGTATTCCTGTGACCCTTGAGGCAGTCTGATAGAACCATATGAAAACCATATGAGCAGTCTGATCTGTCTGTGAACAGGTAACAATACATGATTGCCAAGACAGTATCACCCTATATTAATTTGTTTCTGACACTATACTGGATTCACAGGGCCCGAGGCTTCTCATCACAGCATGCCCTGTCTCTTACTTATCTGTTTCACCCCCGCCATTGCTCTCGATATGCATTCATAGGGCCTCAGGCTTCTCATTCACTCCTCATTCAGTCTGATATAGCCAGATGTAAACTTTATGGGCAACCTGGTCTATTAGTCATTTCTCTGTAGATCAACCCTTGATACCAAATGCATCATGAGTGCAAACTAAAAGGGAAACTTTTTTGTGTAATTTAAACCTACCCCTATTTGCTATAAATACCCCATCCTCCGTTCAGTGTCACAGTATGGTGCATTCGGGCATGAACCCTGGCAGTTCACCCTCACAGTATGAGTTGGTCAGTCAGAGAGAGCCAGATGTAAACTCTAACAGAATGCCCTGTCTCTTACTGAAACAGTAACAGAGCAGGATTGTTGACACTCTTATATTCATTATTAACTGTCTGCTCTCCCCCATCCCTCACAGTTTACCACATTCATGCAGCCCCTGGCCGTTTACCTTCACAGTATAAGTTGGCCAGTCAGAGAGAGCCAGATGTAAACTCTAACAGATTACCCTGTCTCTTACTGAAACAGTAACAAAGCATGCTTGTACAGACACTAGGATCATTATTAACTATCTGTTACCCCCACCCCACCCAAATCCTTGCAGTGCTGGCAACTCCTGGGGTCGAACAATGCCCCCCCTCACTTCTAATTATTTTCTCATCTTTACCTTACAGGGACCGGTCTTTGAAGCTGTCAAAAAAAGGAGGACTTTCCGGCACCCTGAGCCATAGTCATACGAGACTTAAAATGTTGACAGCTTCTCAACTTAACCTTTCCTATTACCCCTAACCCTTTCTCTTATTTAAACATTCAACAAATATATTTCTCACAACCTCCTGACCTTAGCTGTAATCAATCTTAACCCTACCCATAAACTCCCCCTTCCTTAGATGTCAATGGCCACATGACCAGATGTGACCAACTAGATCTATGGCAAAGGTCACATGACCAGATGTCAACAACCAGATGTAGGTCAAAGGTCACCTGTCAAAAATAGTTTGATCGATAGATATGAGGTCATAGGTCACCTGTCAAATTAGTTTGATCGAAGGATGTCTTTAGTTTCTCTCCGAGGTTGCGGAGGGGATGAGATAGTCCTGAGGGATCGGTAAAAGGCATGAGGTATTTGGTCATTTCAAACAAATTGCGGAAGTTTGTGTCATTCAGTTAATACTGTAAAGGGTTATTGTCAATTTTATTATTGATATAATTGCTGTGATGTACATAGATCTGACATATTTTTGGCAGAGTACCAAGTGGGTCTCCGCTCTTAAGTAGGGAGGTGTGACGACACCGCCCTCTCTTCTGGTCGTCCTTTGTTTTTTTGTTACAGGCTCATTTCAGGTAGCTGGTTGTAGCTGAGGACCTGATGACATACACCTGGACAGTCTGGGCCCAGGTTATTTAGCTAGCTCCTCATTCACAATTTCTCTCTCTCTCTCTCTGACCATTTTTGGCTTGTTTGGGTTTGTGTTTCTTTGTTTTATCATAACCACACCTCAGTTACGTACAACCTTGCACACATTACTGACTTTACAGATTACAGACTCTTTATTATGTTGTTTTGGGTTGTACTTATAAATCAATTTTCAGTTTAAAGTTACTTAAGAAGTGTGTGTTCTCCCTTTTTGTCATGGCTCATGAGCCTGGTCATGACAACATCTAGGAAGGGAAGAGCTTTGAGGGGTTTTGGGCTGAGGTCCTTTTCAATATCAAGCCATTGTGTATATGGCAAATCCTCAATCCAAGAAATTAGGGGTTGTACGGCCCAGAAGTAGTGTCTTAAATTTGGAAGTCCCACATCCCCATTTGGTTTAGCTAACTGCAATGTTTTTAATCTTACTCTTGGTCGTTTTCCTTGCCAAATAAATTTTGAGAACATTTTGTTTAATTTATCAAACATGAATTTCGTAACCTCTATGGGCAGCATCTGGAATAGATACAACAACCTGGGTAAGAAGTTCATCCGTATACTCTCTACACGACCTATTAGGGATCAAGGCAGTGTCGACCATCTCTCTAGATGCTTGCTGATGTGTTTGAGTATTTTTTTTATAATTAGTTTCATAAAGTTTTTCTTTAGATGGGGGGATGAAAATACACAAGTATTTGAAACCATCCCTAGTCCATTTAAACCCACTGTTAAGTTTAACCGATATTGAAATTTGGCCATTAACATCCATAGCTTCAGTCTTATCCATATTAACCTTGTATCCTGAATAGTATCCATATTGGGAAAGAAGATCTTTTAAACGTGGTATTGTTGTTTCAGGTTCTGTTAAGGACATCATTACATCATCGGTGTACAATGATAACAATGATACCACTGAGATACCTTTAATATTACAATCATCTCAGATAAGTTGGGCTAGGGGTTCAATACTGATATCAAATAACAAGGGTGAAAGAGGACATCCTTGTCTGCAACCACGCTCTAATGCAAAACTTGCCGATGTATGACCATTAACTTTGACTGAGGCCAGTGGACGTGAAATAGAGTGTTTGTATCCATTTTATGAAACCTGAACCAAATTTGAACCATTTAAGGGTGTGGAGTATGTACTGCCAAGATACCTGATCAAATGCTTTATAAGCTGTCACGGTTTATTTTCCATTTCATGTCTTGTCTCGTCATTTCCTGTTTTATTTTGAAAAAGCACTAATTTTATCCTCTCGTTTCAGGTGACTTGCCCTTCCTCCCGTGTCAAGCGTCTGATTGTCTTCCCTGATTCCAAGTGTTTTCACCTGTTCCCTTTGGTCCCTCGTGTGCTCAAATAGTCTGCGTTTCCCTTGTCTTGTGCCTGTATGTTGTCTCATTACGAGCGTCATTACCAGCCACCTTGTCTTCGTTCCATGATCCCACGAGCCTGCAGTGAGCGACTCTCCTGCAGTGCAGTCTTGTTTTGTAATTTATTCCACAGTCATAGCCTTAGTTGTTTATTGAACGTTAAGTTTCATAGCCTTTGTTTTTCCTCCATTTTTACGGAGTGATTTTTCGTTGTAACCATTCAAAGTCGCCTCCGTTAAAGGAGAGCCTTTAAGTTAAAGTTAAAGTTTTATAGAGCCTCTGTTTTGAAAGAGTGCGCCTTTGTTTTATCCGCCTCATTTTGAGAGCGTGACTTTGCTTTGTTAAGTGTTCATAGCGTTTCTGTTTTCCTCCTGTTGTGGAGAGATTTTACGTTGTTAATTTTCATAGCCGCGCTCTTCTCCACTTTAGTTACAGAGGAGAGCGCTTAGGAGTTTATATAGCCCTTTTCGTTTGCGCTGCGGGAGATCGCCCTGCAGTGCCGTCATCTGTTGTCCTGTGTTTATTATAATAAAACCCTCTTGAACCCACGACCCTGCATCTGCGTCCTAAATCCCTCTCTGGTTACTGACATAAGCGTCCAGTGATAATAATAACGCCTCACCTCCTTTGGATTGTGAAAAGCTCATTATATTTAATAATCTGCAAAGATTGTCACCATAATATCTCCCTGTGATAAAACCTGTTTGGTCTGAATTTATAATTTGTGCAATAATCTTATTCAATCTCTTTGCTAATATGGCTGTTAAAATACGTATATCGCCATTCAATAGAGAGATTGGCCTGTATGACTGGCATTCAGTGGGGTCTTTACCTTCTTTGTGTATTACTACCACAGTTGATTCTCTCCAAGACGTTGCCATTGTGCCAAATTGTGGAGCATGGTGATATGCTTTTAATAGAAGTGGGGACAATATTTCATTAAAGCTTTTATAGAATTCATTGATGTAGCCATCGGGTCCTGGACTTTTATTATTTTTCAGGGATGCGATTGTCTCTTTAATCTCCCATTCCTCAATGGGTTCATGTCCTTTGCCATTGTCTCCAATAACTCAGTTAATTTTATTTTTTCCAAGAAGGATGTTAGGGCGTTTCCATCAGAGCAGGTGTCGGTATTTTCGTACGACGATTTATAGAATCCAGCAAAACATTCAGCTATTTCATCTGGTTTTGTAATAGGATTAGGTGAGTTATTTCTTTTTAGCTTTTTCACTACGTTTGACAATAGGTGAATGGTCAGAAATTGTCAATGGTAAAATCTTCAAGTCAGCTATTCTTTATAGTTCAGCCTTGGGGGTAAAAAAGCAATCGATTCTAGAATAGGATGCATGCCTATGCGAATAAAATGTAAAGTATGTACAATTGGGGTATTTGCCTCTCCATGCATCAACAAGTCCCAGTTCTGTAGATTTATATTTTAACGTTTTATTCATTCGAGAGGGCGGAGTAGTGGAGACCTGCTGTTTATCCATGAATTGTGACATAATACATTTGAAATCTCCACCCATTAGCAGGATCCCAGAACTATGCTGTGTTATCATGTTGAAAACTTTCCTAATGAAATCTGGGTTGTCCTCATTTGGAGCATATACATTCATAAAAGACACATCTAGGCCATCAATGGAATCATTTAACAAAATAAATCTCCCTTCTACATCCTTATGGAATGTGACCAAACTGAAATTGACTTGTTTATGGATCAGGATAGATGGTAAATGGTAAATGGACTTGTACTTGTATAGCGCTTTTCTAGTCTAGCTGACCACTCAAAGCGCTTCACTACATGCCGCATTCACCCCACTCACACACATTCATACAGCACGTCTTAGGGGATAACTACGTGCTTTCTAAGCATTCACACACATTCATACCCCCAATGATACACTGGGGGAGCAACGTGGGGTTCAGTGTCTTGCCCAAGGACGCTTCGACATGTATCCTGGGGAAGCCAGAGTCGAACCACCGACCTTCCGATTGGTGTGCGACTGCTCTTCCTCCTGAGCTACAGCTCTTTCTCCCCCTGACAGATGAGAAGAGAAGTACACTTTATCAGCCCAAGATTTCTTTAATTTTTCGTGCTCCACATCAGATAAATGTGTTTCTTGTAGAAATGCTACCTGACTCTGAGATTGCTTCAGCTGACGTAGGATCTTTTTCCTTTTGAGAGGGCTGTGAAGTCCTTTAACGTTATAACTTATTATCTTTAGTAACCACGTTCAAAATTCTGTGTGGTTGTAATAGAAGTGAGAGATGGAGCAGGGGAGGGGCGAAAAACTGGGGGGGAGAAAAATAAAAAAATCAATAAGTAAATAAAAAAATACATAAAGAATAATTAAATAACCAGCAACTGTGTGACAAAGCTATATTATCAATACTAGGCATTAGGATATTGGTGAGTCTGTATTCAAGAACGATCTGACGTACAAAGATCCCAAGGGGAACACTGGGATCAAAACAAAAAAGCAACGGGGAAGTCTCTTGGACTCAAGAACATGAGTGTCGAGTTAGTTCTTTGGGACCTAGTGCACAAGACTGCACAAGACGAACAAGCAGCTATGTAAGCTGTTCTCTACACTAAAGTAAATACCTATTAGGCTACAGTATGTGATAGTAATTGCCTGTGCTTACAGATCCAGATATGGACAGGGGTTGTCAGGTGTGCACTGCACAGGCTCCTACAGGACCACAATGTAGGATAAAAGTAAGGTATAATAACGGAACCACAAATTATACAGATCCCAGACTGTTTCCTGTGTGTGAGGGATAGGGATGTTCAGAGTGTCTGAACTTAAGGACACACAGGTTGTAAAATAACATTTTAACTGAGGACATTGTTGGCCTACAAACACAAGTAAAATAAAAGTGTTAAAGAAACCAGGCCTTCTTAATTTGGTGCAAAATAATCAGATTACTGTAAATAAAATGCACTCATTACAACACTTTGATCAAATGTGCGCACCTGCAATGGCAACTCACACACAAGTGTGTGCACATACACATACTCTAGTTACATTCTCAATGTGCTGCTACAGTCACGCTACTTTTCTATATGTTAGAGTGATCATAACCGTATATGAATACGAAACGGAGAGTCAGTACTTCAGAAATGCAGTAGATCTTACTTTATATAAAGACTCAAATGCTTATCAACGATGTCCTTTTTCCGTCAGGTTAGAGATGCACTTATCAGGTCTCAGTCTCTGTCCCTGGGATTATTCTCCTTTTCACGTAGTCCATCGCGTCGGCAGCATCCCGAAATTCCTTCTCCTCTCCGTTGTGTGTGACTCGAAATCTGGCTGGAAAAAGCAGACCGTACCGTAGTCCTTGTCGTCCTCTGAGTAGTTTTCGGACCTCCGTAAAGGCTGCTCTTGCTCTGGCTACTCTCGCTGTGTAATCTGGGTAGATGGCCACCGGATTTCCATTGTAACTCAGTGGGGCCTGATCTCGAGCTCTTCTTAAAATCTCCATACAGTCTCCGTAATAGTGTAGTTTTGCAATAATGGCACAAGATTTGTCTCCTGTCTTCATAGACCCAAGACTGCGATGAGAGCGATCAATTTTTATCTCCTTGTCCATCCGCTATGTTTCTTTCAGTAGTTTAGAAACTGCTGTGGTTGAGCTTGAGCTCGGTTGTTCTGGGACTCCCACAATCCGGATATTCTCTTGTCTCATCTGCCCCTCTAGGTCTTCACATTTTCCTTTCAGTTCTTCCACTTCACTTTTAAGAGTGCTCACCATGGTTTGAAGGGAAACAACTTCAGCCAACCATGTTGAGAGCCCACCGATGTCTCTGATGTTTCTTCTCATTTGCTCAATTTCTGACGGGATGGCAGTGGTCCGAAATAGTGAACTGCAAGAAATTCACGATTCACTATTTCAGATTTTACCGCTTGTAACTCACATTTTAGTGCGTCAAAATCTTCAGCTAACGCGTTTTTCATTTCCTGCCTTATCACTATGGATAAATCCAATCTCAGAGAAGAGAGGATGTCCGACTTTATCACGTCCAGATCCATGCTTGTAGCTCCTGGTTTTGTTTGCACAGCAGGTCGGTTGGGGCTAACTTGAGCACCGCGTGTGGAGGCCTCAGGCCTTGTACTCGAGGAAGCAGCAAACTTGTATTTTCGGAGATTTGTCACCATGAATAGCAGCAAAAGCGACTGATGTCAAAACTTGACGGTTATTGACGTCAGGGATATATGATTTAAGTAATATTTCATAGTTTGGATGCCGTTGAAACTTTAAATTGTTATTGGCCTTGCAGGAGCGTTCACAAACATGTCTTAATCCATGTTTTGCTCAACAGCGCCCCAATAACTATTTATTTAGCACTTTTGGGAAGGGGCAGGCTAAGGACATGGTGCGCTATGGCCACAGGGCGTCGACCGAGATGAAACTGCCAGACGCTCCGTCTATCCTGGACCTGAGAGCTGCTGTGGCCACATATGTGAGTATCACAATCTCCTTATGCTAGATTTCCACCTAGTTAATGTAATTAATATCTGAGAGAATGACATGAACCATGTCGTTTTAATTATAATAATAGTCTTAATTATATTAATAATAATAATGAATATCAATAATATTGTAATTACAATTGTAACAATGGTTACACAATGGTTCTCATATCATGAGCATTCATGAACTTAAACATCCATGTCAGTGAAGTGTGACCCTACTGTATAACGTATTCCACGTGTGGCATCCTCATAAATCACAGTCATTATGACTTTGGTAACAGTTGTGCTTCAAAGAAAAAAAAAAATATATATCACCCATAGGGTGAAGAAAAAATATAAAGAAATCACCAACAAAATGAACAGCTGCTTGTTACATCACGTGATGTGCTGTTGTTTGCTGTGGGATTCCCTGTGCTATCAAGAGATTGATCCTGGAGCAACTCCGTTTGAAGGTGTGTACACACGTGTGGGAGTACTTGGTGATGTTCTTGTACATAGATTAGCCACAACAAATCCAGTAAGAGGTCAACTTTTGTCAGAAATCTTTCAAGCTCAGCCTCCCGACTTCCCTTCTGTATAACCAACAGCATGAATAGTACCCGACCTTCACAAACAAATATTAAAGGGTAAAAAAGAAAGCGGGGGGGGGGTTACAGAAACCACATCAAGCCACTCCAATGCATGCCAGCAGACTAAAACCACTGGCCAGTATAGCACGCTGGGAGGTTTTATTTTTTTATCCAAACCACAGAATAAATTAACATCTCTTAGAGTCTACATCCTCCTTTTTTTACCCTCCTTATTTAACCCTTCTGCTCCCTCCATCCTTCCTAACATGTCAGTGTGGTTTCTCATCCTCCTCCCCCTTCTGTTTCTAGTGAGTTAATAGTAATAATAATAATTAGGCACTGGACGCCGGTCGACACGCATGGCACAGCAACTGTTATGATTGGATGTTATTACGTGTTTGACCGTGACGCGACAATACTGGTTTGTAGTCAACTTACCATACCATGTAGCGGGTTAGAGCAAGACTGCAGTAAGACACATGTATGCTGTTGATATTGTGAGTTATTAAAACTAAGTTAATTGCTAACAGCACAGCCTAATCCTTTGAACACAAACATGACATGGTACCAGGAGTAAAATGGAATAGACAACATGGATTTGAAACCACTGGAAAGTTTGAAACTAACGGGAAATTTCGACGAGAACTGGCGCACCTTCAAACAGCAGTTCCACTTGTATCCTGCGGCTATGGGACTTGAGACAAAGCCTGAGGCAAGAAAGGTAGTGCTGCTGCTAACGATAGCAGGGCCACAAACCATAGAAGTATTTAACACATTCGTGGTTGACAGTCTTGATGATCGTGAAAAGTTGGGTGTAGTGCTTTGTAAATTTGATGCTCACTGTTCTCCAGAGAAGAACGAGATGCACAAGAGGTACATGCTTCGGTCTCGTACACAGCGGCAGCACGAGCTCTTCGATAGCTTCCTGACAGACTTGCGGCAAAAGGCGCAGTCCTGCTACTTCGCAATGCTGAAGGACTCCATGATCCAGGACCAGATCGTCTTCGGCGTGGGGGATAAAAAGGTCAGAGAGAGGCTACTATGACAAAGCTGAAGCTGAAGCTGAAGCTGGCAGGAGTCATTAAGATCTGCCAGGCTAGTCAGCTGATCCAAAAACACTGCAGTCGTCTTGGCGCAGGTGAGCGACAGCGCGGCAGAGGTTGGAGCAGTGTCGTATTGGAGCAGCGGAGATGGCGCATACAGACCTGGCCTGCACAGCAGCCGGAGGACGTGATGATAAACTGCAAGCGCTGCAGCTCACAGCACAAGTCTAGACAGTGTCCAGTGTTTGGTAAGCAATGCTCCAGTTGCCTAGGCAAGAATCATTTTACTAAACAATGCTTCTCCAAACGGAAAGGGGGGAAGAAAGGAAAAACTTCCAACTTAGTGGAGGAGCCTGATCTCAGTGACACATTCTTTGTTGGTATGGTGAATTGTGAAAGTGAACAAATGAATCACCCATAAAATGTGAATGTCATTAGAAAAGATGAATGGATAGCTCCTCTAATGATAAATGGGAATGTAGACACCATGACAATGGACACTGGTGCGAAAGCAAATCTCATAAGCATGTGTGATGTAAAGGCAATGAAAAATAAGTCACTAATAAAACAGAAAGAATCTGGACTGAAAGATTACAATAGGAGGCCAATTAAATGTTTGGGCACATGCATGTTGAGTGTCACATTAAAAGGTAAAAGTGCACCACCTATTCTTCTTTGTTGTGAATGAGGGACGTGAATCACTTCTGGGTGACAGAGCCTGGGAAGAACTGGGGCTTGTGAAAAAAGTGTATCACATCACCCCAACCATAAACCCAGTAAATAACTCTATGGACACAATAGTTCAGAACTTTTGAGATGTTCTCCGGGGTTTTGGTGATTTGCACATCTAAAATAAAGTTGAAAGAACGTGCCCAACCAGTTGTGCATGCAGCACGCAGAGCTCCTGCTCCACTGAAAGACTGCCTGAAGAAAGAACTTGACAGAATGATCTGTCAATGGTGATGCTAGGGGTGATCAAAAATGTTTATGAGCCTACAGACTGGGTCAACTCAATGGTCATCACAAAGAAAAAGAATGGACCTAAATGAGAGCAATGGACCTAAATGAGAGCATAAAGCGTAAACATTATCAAATACCCACACATGAACAGATCATCTGTGAAATGTCAGGTGCCAGCTACTTCACGAAGCTTGACACCTCACAAGGCTCCTGGCAGCTGAAACTGGATGAAAGGAGCACAAAGTATTGTACCTTTACACCAGTCCCTTCGGCAGACACTTTCTCAGACTGCCTTTTGGAATAAAGTCAGCACCTGAACTATTTCACAGAGCGATGGAGCAGATCATCGAGGGTTTGGATGGAGTTTGAGTCTACATTGATGACATCATCATATGGGGGTCCACAGCCCAAGATCACAATGAGAAGCTCAACAGAGTTATGGAGCGCATACAAAAGTATGGACTAAAACTCAACAAGAGTAAATGTGAGTTTGGTGTTCAAGAGATCCTCTTCCTTGGAGATAAGCTGTCTGTGTGTGGCGTCAAACCAGAAAATACATATACAATACAGAACATGCCAAGGCCCACAGACAAAGCAGGTGTGCTATGCATCATTGGGAAGGTCAATTTCATAGGTAAATTCATTCCCAATCTGACAGCAAAGACATCATGCATACGGGAACTTCTGCACGGGGACTGTGAGCTTTTTTCTTTTTTTCTTTTCTTTTTTTTTCTCTTTCTTTTTTTTTTTCCCTTGTCCTGTTCAGCATTATGGCAGCAGAATTGTAGTCTGAATACCTTTGATGCCAAACAGATTTGCTTTGCCAAGGGAAGTTTTATAAATGTAAAGCTCCCCTTGATGCCCATTTATTTATTTCTGTTGACAATATATGACATGTAATAGAACTGAACCGGACCGGGGGACAAGGAAAGAAGAAGCGGAAAGAAGAGGAAACAGAACAAAAATAGAAACAAAAACCAGACAACCAGCTGCTACACCTGTAAAAAACAAAACAGACAACAATCCATGGCCTCTGAGGGGAATCCAGCCTTAGCGCCAACAGGAGCACCTGAAAGCAGACAAGCAGAGAAAAAACAAACACACAAACAAACAAAAACAAGCACAAGAAGCGGCAATCGCATACACAGCTGTGGATATAGATGACCTGAGACGACATGATAATACATCAACTGCTTAGCGACCATGCTACTGGACTAATGAATGTGTGTGTGTGAGAGAACATGCAACACCCATGGCACAGGACCTACATGATAACCGTGCTTAGTTATGAGTGTATAAGCGTACAGGGCCACAATCCACAGCTCCCCCAAGCAATCAGAAGCAGGCAGAGAGGGCCACAAGACCCAGGCCACCAGCAGCCCCCACAGAGCACAGAACCCAAGAAGCCCACCGCAGGGGCAACCACGCATCCACCCAGAAGACTGCAGAGGAAGCCCCCGGACAGAGCCCCCATAAGCATAGGGCAGAGGCCCTCCGGGAGCCAGGGGCAACAGCCCACCGACCCCGCCAGGCCCCAGCCGCCCAGACACGGGCCGTGCACTGGACCCGGGCCCGAGCGCCCCCAAACCCCCCGGCAGAGGCCCCACCCAATACCCAGGAGGGCCAAGCGCCCCAGATAGCCACACAGTGGGTCAGCGCCTGCCCCAGCACCCCTGGCCAAGTGCCCTGGGAGTCAAGACATGCCCACAGGTGGGTGAAATCGCGAGCAGCGGGGAGAGGCAACGCGGCCCCCCCATCGGGAGAAGCACAGGCAGGCCAGGCGACAGCAAGTCCCAGATCCAGGCCCAATCATTACCACACACACTTTCACGTCCCATACATCCACACGTCCTCCCTGGAAGCTCTGTGAGCTTAACTGTACAGTGAAACATGAGCATGAGTGGCAAAATCTCAAGAACACACTGACCACAGCACCTGTGTTTTCATTTTATGACCACACGAAGAGGATAAAACGGTCTACAGAATCCTCCAAAGATGGTATTGGTGCCGATGAATGCCGATATGCTCAGATCGAAAAAGAATGTTTGGGACTGGCGTATGGTTTGGAGCAGTTTCATAGCTATGTGTATGGCCTGTGTAACCCATATTTAACAAGAACTCTAATTAAAATGTGCAAATAAGCCCCAAAACCAATTGTTTCTATTGTCAGTAAAATAATCGCCAGCAACTCAAGTTTAATTGACATTTAGCTCTGAACAATTGGATCCTCTGCTGCATGGTGCAGTGTGGTAGGCCCACTGCAAAAAGGACTCCTTCCACACCCTTTTCACTTGTTGCCCTTTACACACACACTTCCCTGGAACAATTGACTTACCATGGACTCTTAAGGACTTTACAGACTATACATATCTTCACAAACAGGAAGTGAACTTGGGCTGGGGAGGTTATTTGATCCAGATTTATTTTTGAAATTACATTGAAATGTGATTGTTTAAAAAGGGTGCACCCAGGTAGAAACTACTGTGACTGTTGTAACAGTATTATTGAAAATACTGCTGGTACCAAAGAATACTTTTATTTTTCCTCTAACATTTATTATTTTATATCTTTAATACAAGCTTTCAAAACTTAAGCTTTTGTCTGAGTCTCATTCACATCACTGCTCCTGTAAGTAGCCGAACCTTCCGGTCCAAAACATTTTGAAGTACATTTGGTTTAAATTAACATCTCTATAGTAACAAGAGGGTTACACCTGCAATCTTTCAGTCGAGACTGATCATCGACCATGATGATGACCATCATCAAAAAGAATCTGAATGAGATGTCTCCACGGATTCAGCGGTTAATGATGACGATGCAAAGGTATGAATTTGAACTGATACGCCAGGTAAACACCTTGTAGCAGAGCAACTACAGACGACAGTGTGAGTGCAACTGACGTCACGTGAACATGGTGTCAGTTATACTGCCTGTGTCTGTGACACAAAGTCAAGACAAACAGCTGAGGCTACAGCAAAGGATGCAGAACTACAGCACCTCATGAGGAATGTGGATGAGGGATGGCAAGCTGGTTCATGTCCACAATTTTACCATGTCAGAGGTGAACTTAGTACTGTGGATGGTCTGCTGTTAAAAAAGGACAGGATTGTCATTCCACAGGCTTTGATAACCAAGCATCTTTCTCCATTGACTACCAACAACACAATCAGGATTAAGGATGCTGATGGATGGGGTACAAAAGCGACTGTCCTGCAAGAAGTTGCTACACGATCATACACTGTGAGAACTAATGATGGTCAAATCCTCAGACGCAATTGTCAGTCTTTTAAAAACTCTTCAAGGGACTGTTGGTGAGCTCAGTGTAACCTGTGGTGACCTCAGGTAATACCTGACCTCAGGTAATTCCCACACCAGCTATGGACTGTAACGCTGACTCTCACACACCTAATCCAAGTGAACCCGAGTTAAGAAGGTCCACAAGGGGAATCAAAAAGCCTGACAGACTTCAGAATTCAATATACACGTTCAACATGGTGAACAAAAGGTATATTGGTTGATGTTGTGAATGTGTTTTAACTGGTCTCGTGTTGGCTTAGATTTGGGTTATGCAATCTGAGATACTGTTTATACTGCAAATGTGTAGCAGAGTTATGCTGAATGAGAAATGGTTAAAATAACTGACAGGTAATAGTTGATGACAGGTGATAGTTCATGTTAATACATTTTGCCTTAGAAAAAGGGGGATGTTATTACATGTTTGACCGCTAGGTGGCAATACTGGTTTGTTGCAAGACTGCATTAAGACACATGTATGCTGTTACTTGCTAACAGCACGGCCTCATCCTTGAAACACAAACATGACAGTAACCTGCCCAAGTTTGAAGTCGTTAGCATTAAATCTGTAGGAGTTCGATCATATGCGAGGTGTGAAAACAAAGTGCCGTTTCAAACCACCAGCAGGTGGCACTATAGGCGAGAGTAAGTATGCGAATATGTACACAGTCGGGGTAGAGTTACGGGCAAACCTATGAAGTTTGGTGAAGATCGGACAATTCGTGCACAAGTTATTAAGTGACTTTGAGTTTTGTAGCGAGCAGTAGCGAGTCGTCAAATTTTGAAGGTCCATGACCTTCAGACTTTTAATACCCCATGGCTGAAGAGGATTGAAGACGTTACCATTAAATCTGTAGGAGGAGTTCGATCATATGCGAGGTGTGGAAACAAGCAAAATGGCATCAATTTGCATCTTCCACTCAAAATGGCCGACTTCCTGTGGAGCTGGCACCATGAAGTCAAGAGGCTTTTTTTGTGTGCCTGGGTATGACAAAGGCATTTACCAAATTTCGTATGCAAAACTAACCCTAACGGTATTTAGAAAATTTGTAGGGGGTTCTACAGAGCCATTTTGCTCCGCCCATGGACGCAACTCAACTAAATCGTATAGGCCACCAGGCCTGACTAGAGTGACGCAATGTCCCGCATATTCATTTTCACACATCCCGCAAATTGAGACGTTGTCCCACATTGTTATTGACAGTCAGACTCCAGTTTTGTAATACGTGTTTTATAAGATGGCATTTATCAAATGTCTGTGTGGAGCGAGCAGTGAGGGCTGTCATCAGGGCCTGGGCGGGCTGTTTGTTCATGTCAATGAAACAGGAACACAGACACAGGTAAAGGGGGCGCCCAACAACAAAAAACAATGCAAATCAGGTCAGAATGGCGCCGGCATGCAGTAGGAGATGTGGTCGGAAAGCACGACTTGTAAGAAAATGCAGCAACAACAAAGACTGGGAAACTATCTACCACTGGGTGAAAGCAGTGCAAGGCAAGTCTGGTAAAGTGTTGTGTCAAGTTTGTTTGAGTCGTTTATCCGTTTCACACAGAGGTGAATACAACGTGAAACAACAAGACAATGCGAGACTCACAAAAAGCATTATAATTGAAAGAACAATTATAGTCCTGACTGTCTATTCTGGTCAATTGTACACAGTCAGGTGTGTTAACTTGAGAGCCACTGTGAAAAAGTATGAAAGCTCCATGCTTACTAAATTGCATTTAAATAAGATATATTTAAGTTTTTTATTTACAGTCTGTTATGTGCTACTGAATCAACCAGATGGCAAAGCATAGTAATGTTACAAGCTATGGGGTCGAATAGAGATGTTCTTTGTTTTTTAAAGTTATTTTAAACTACCTCGATGCATTGGTATCTAAGACTGTCCCACATTGTCAGACACAAACGTAGTCTTTGTCCCACATCTGGTGAATTGGAATCTGGTCACCCGAGGCCTGACACGCCTAGCAAAATTGGTGAGTTTTGGCGCACGGGAAACCCCCTAAAAATGCGTAATAATAATAAAACCCAGCCAGGTCGTGCTGGGCAAGGGTATCACCACATACAGATATTACTGCACCATATATAGTTTCACCATTCCCAATTCTGACACCATTGTAGAGTTCTTTTAAATCCTTTTCTATACGTTCCAAAATAATATCAACATCAGCTTGTGTAATGTCCTTCGCTTTGGCAATGGCAAGTAGTTGTATAGCAGCCAGCTTTGAGATAAACTTGGGGTCTATGTTTCCTAGTGTATAATAAAACATAAGCAACTTGTTCACAGAGGTATGCGGTCCAAGAGGGTTACATAGTTCTATCTCATCAGAGTACAATATCAACTGTAAAGCACTAGGCTTCACTGAAAATAATGGATGACTTTTAAAAAGGCTACCATCCACAATGTCATAGAGAAATCCATCTTTGCTGCAATTCTCTCGAGGAGTACTGGTCATACTGTGAATCCCTGGGTTGGACAACAGCTGTTCTAGACTCTTGATGAGGGGAACATAGAAAAAAAACTTGTTTTTGAGTTTAAGAACCCATGAAGAACCTCTTTTAACTCTACGGTCTTTACAATATTACAACCTCATCTGGTTCAACTGGGCTAAAAAGTTCCTTAATAGTTTTGTCCTGCATGAATGTTGTGGTCAACGTGGAGAATGGATCTGGAAAGTCATCAAATGTTGCCAGTGCCTCATTCCGGAGGTGCTCAATGTCGTCTGAATGGCCATGTTTGTCAAAGACATCCTTCACTCTTTCTCTCAAGGTTTCTACAAGATTAAATTGAAACTGTTGTACTTCTGACACTATGCTGTTGACATTCCTCTGTAGAGAGAGAGAGTGAGAATTTGATTAGGTCTATCAATTAAAGCACAAGTGATTGTCAGGTACCAGAGGGACTCAGGACGCAGGGTCGTGTGGTTTCAAAGAGGTTTTTATTTGAATAAACACAGGATAGATCACGGCACTGCAGGGCGCTCTCCCGGCAGCGCAAAAGAAAAGGCTATAAAACTCCTAAGCGCTCTCCTCCGTATTTATGGTGGAGGAGGAGCGCGGCTATGAAAATTAACAAACATAAACTCTCTCCAAACTGGGAGATAAACAGAAATGCTATGAAAACTTAACAAAGCAAAGACTCGCTCACGAAATGAGGCGGAATAAATCAAAGGCGCACTCTTAACAAAACAGAGGCTCTATGAAACTTTAGCGATAACTAAAAGCTCTATGACAGGTAACAACAAAAAAATCACTCCTAGAAAATGGAAGAAAAACAATGAAACTTACCGTAACAATAAATTATTAAGGCTATGGAACAAGAATAAATTACAAAGCAAGTCAGCACTGCAGGAGAGTCGCTCGCTGCAGGCTCGTGGATTCTGTGGGTTCAAGGCAAGACGAGGCAGGTGGCTGGTAATGTAGCTCACAATGAGACAACATACTGGCGACGAGACAAGGGAAACGCAGACTATCTGAACACATGAGGGACCAAGGGGAACAGGTGAAAACACTTGAGAATCAGGGAAGACAATGAGACGCATGACACGGGAGGAAGGGCAAGATACCTGAAACGAGAGGACAAGATTAGTGATCTTTCAAAATAAAGCAGGAAATGACAAGACATGGAACGGAAAATAAACCGTGACAGTGATGTGATCCTTTATGATCTGAAAACTAGGCTTAATGTCTAAAAAAAACTTTTAAAAAAACTTTTAAATCAGTAAATTCTCAAGACAACAAAGTGCAACATATGATTACAGTAGGCTACCAATATTAAACGTTTCTCTTTACTCTTTGTCTTTGTTAGACTAAAATGCAGAGTAGTTTCTATGGTTACAAATCTTTGTTGATGTGACAATATGATTTCCCCTCGCTCGAGTGTCTACTAAATGATTAAATGCAAAAAGCCTACCCGAGAAAGACAGCATCTTATACGAACATCCACAGTGAAGGCAAGTCCTGTAAAAAGAAATACATACAGCTTTATTTTAACTGTGTTGTGCCCTTTAAATGATCAAACCATTAGTTTTGATATTAATGATAAATTCTTCATTCCAAAATAAAGATCTTATCAACATTTTTCCATGACTAACCCCTATATGATTTACTTGCAATGGGCTTTTTTTTTTTAAAGAAAAAAAAGGTGCATCAGAATAGGCCTATATCTGACAAGAACCTGAATGTATGTAGGCCTATGGCTATTGACATGTTCAATCATCATGTCAAAAGTACAAATTAAATGAACAAAATCATAAATATGGGCATATTTTAGCAGCAAAGTCCAAAGTATTGTTTAGCAATAAACACATAGGTATAGCTGTGGAGGCTACATAAAACAGTGCATTTTCCAAACAAATAATCCGTTCAGCCTACTAACAACTCAGACTAAATGAACTGCATCACAAGAAAAGCCAACATGTTGGACTTAGCTTTCAACATGAAGCTTACCTTTTCCTTGATAACTGGCTGAGTATCAGTGTGGACTTGGTCCTGGTTTGGCATTCTGGCGCTCTCACCATGGAAAGCATCTTCTTGCAAGAAGGCGGTCATAGCAGTTTGCATCCTCACCAGTAACGGTAGTTGAGGCCGACTCTTCAATTTGGTTGCTGGTGGGTGTATACAGTGACATTTTATTAACTCAATCATAGCAGTGGAAATAGCCTTTACAATAGAAGCAGACTCTTTGTATTTGACTGGAATGGTTTTGGCTTTCAGGAAGTCTTCATTACTATAATTCTACTTCCTTCTTCTGAAGAGTGCAGACTCTGCTTCCTCCTGCTGCTTATTGCTTTTTTGCTTTTAAATCATTCTACTTCTTTCCACAAGTCTTGGAAATAATCTTATACTTTTTGTTCTTTAATTCTTTTCTTTTAAGTGTATACTTGTAAACGGTATTAGCCCTCCGGTTTGCAAAGAGAATCGGACAGAACAATGTCTCCTAACCCTGCATTATCAGTGAGCTGCACAGAGTGTGAGTGACTCTCTGTAAAGATAACACAGTTCGAGAAGAGGATTGAAACGCTGCAAGACATTAATGCAAACGAGTGATTTACTGACTCTATTATAGCTCCTGTGCAGGCTGTGGAGCCTTCATATGCCAAAGGACGAACTCAGATTTTTCTACACGGGATAACAGCTGATGTGGAGCCTCACGCTGCAGACCTGGCTGACACACTTCCCTGGATGTGTCCAAATGACACTGGAATATATGGTGAAGCTCCATAACCGGCCGGTCCGACTGATAGCTCTTATTGGAACAGTGTTGGTGCCAAACCGAAGTCAGCAACCCCAACCAGGACCTGGTCTCATGTTGTCTGTCGCAGAGGTAAACCCAGCATGAAACCTAAACCTCCAGTACTCACTCCACCACCTGAAGTCCCATTGCATAATAGATATGACCCGTTGATTCCAAATACAATATGTGGTGATGAATGTAATGCAAAAATTAATAATAACATGAGAAATGGCCCCAAAACTCAGCCAAGGGCTAACCAGAATATTAGGAGAAGCCCAAATCCCACAACCACGGTGAGGACTACAGAAGCAATCAACACCTCCACACAGAATGGAATAGATACCACTCTGATTGGTGACTCTGTAACACAGTATGTCAGAATGGCAAAGACAGAAAATATAACTTTTTCTGATACATCAGTCAGGGAACTGATAGATATCTTGCCGACCATTCTGTCTACACATCCAGATGGCATGAAGATCATTATCCACACGGGGTCTTTAGATATTCTGAGAAGGTAGACTGGCTCTGAGATCCTGAAGAAAGACTTTTCTCTGCTGTTGGAGAGACTGTGTCACTATGGTGCACACCGTGTCTCCATTTCAGTCTCCATTCCTACTGTGGGTAAAGGAATTGAACTTTTCAGCAGACCTCTTGGCGTGCACACACAGTTATCAAAGGCATGCATCGCCCATAAGATTCATTGATTCATTGATAACGTCAATATCTTTTGGAACTGTAAGGAGCGTTTCACACCTGATGATCCAAGACCCAAGGTCTCCAAAGGATGTCTCTATCCCAGCCAGGACTCCAGTGACCACCATCTACCAAAAAAACACAGGGCACCCCCTCCCCGTACATCATCTGTCCTGGCAGAGCAGGGCACAAGGGGATGTGCAGGATGTTCAAGGAGCAGCAGCAGAGTTCAAAACAAAGATTACATGCCATGATGCGTTCAGGATCCCTGCTATAGTTGTCTTACTACTGACAGCTGTTCTGAGAACAAGTTGGGACCCAGTAGGATTCCTGTATTAGTAAAAGAAGGAATCAAAAACAGTCAACTTGCTGGGTGAATCTATCTATCTAATTTTAGTTTCATGGATAAATGCCAAAATGGGAGGAAAGGTGGGGGAGAAGCTGCCTTATTTAGCGATACATTCCAGTGTAAAGAGATCTCATTCGGTGATTTCACTTCTTTTGAATATCTTAGTTTTATTTTAAAAGGTGTTCCTAAAATTCTGTTCTTAATAATTTACAGATCTCCAGGATACTGTGCAAGTTTTATTGATGAATTTTCTGAATTATTGTCTGTTATCTTGACTGATTTTAACCATTTTATCTTGACCAGGGATTTTAACATTCACATAGATAATATGACGGATGGTAATGCCAAAGAATTTTCTTCTGTGCTGGACATGTTTGGTTTGTGGCAACATATAACAGAACCGACTCACCTTCGAGGTCACACTCTGGACCTGGGGCCTCATGCACAAAGGGTGCGTACGCACAAAAAAGTGGCATACGCACTTTTTCACGTCAACGATCAGATGAATCAAGAGCCAAATGACCATGGAAATGTGCGGTGTGTCACGCCAACTTCAGGGCTTTTCCACCGCTGTTGATTCTTTGGCGACACTTAGAGGTGATGTTGGGAAACTGTTATAATAAATAAATGTGAACACAATTTGTCCTCAGACTGAGTGAAGTGCACATCTGAGACACATGAACAGTTAACACACCCATGTGTCTGCAAATGCACTAGTGGATATAAAAGCATGCGCAAAGTGCTGCAATGCATACAATTAAAAACAATGGCTGCTTTAGCGGTATTGTAAAACATTGTAAATGATGCAATTGGAGAGCATGTGTTTGGAGACAGAGAGCATTTGCTGGCACATGATGACATCTGGCTCATCAGCCATTTTGAGGGCAATCCTCCTGGAACTGTGTGCAGAGCTTCGGCCGGTGCTGGAGCGCAACACAGCGAGGAGCCATGGCTGCTTGTGCCACAGGTGATGTGCACACTGGGGTTTGAGCAACCGGGGCATTCCAGAGGGAGCTGGCCAACCGAGTGGGACTGTGCCAGTCGACCCTGAGCCGAGCCGTGCCAGCCGAGTGGGACGGAATTATCTGCATCTCAGCAGGTGTATCAAATTCCCACAATGCAGTTGTACAGGCCAACATTGAAGCGATATTTGAAGCAAGAGCCGGTTTTCCTAATGTAATCGGAGCTATCGACTGCACACACAGTGCTATAAAAGCCCATCACATGATGAATTTGTTTTTCAACAGGAAACATTTTCATTCCATCAATATACAGATCATATGTGACGTGAAAGTGCTTTGTGGGGGTGGCCTGGTTCAACGCACGATTCATACATTCAGTAACAGAATTGTTGGGAACAGATTACAAGCTGGTACTGTGCGCTATGGGTGGCTTCTTGGTGAGCAATAGTACACATTCGTTCATTCATTCTTCTTAAAGTATTGGTGAAATAAAGACAGATAATGCCTTATTTAGAGGCTGCATCGTCCCTGCTCCATTAACTCTGTTATATGGATATACGCCTATCGCGAGTTTTCTAAATAGCTTTTGAAGGACACCGACTTTTGCCAAACTGTTCTCAGTGAGTAGATAAACGTATTTCATGCCAGAAATAAGGTCTAGGTTTAAAAATACCGGAGTTCTCCTTTAAGTTGGTTGGTCGCCAAGTGGGAATGGGGCCATAAGAGAATTTTAAAGAGTTCAAAAAGTAGCGGCCAGCAGGTTTTTCGCTCCTATCCTGATGGTAATGTTAAATGTCTTAAACAATTTTTGGGTTCAAGTATTATTAATACTGCCATTTGATAGTGTTACATTTTTGGTCCAGGGTTTACAGTCACACTCTATATGATTTTCAGTTTTAGGTGAATATATTTTAATTGATTATTCTATTTTGTTTTAATAATTTTGTGTTAATTATGGGTGGTGATCGTTTAGGTTAGGTTATTTCTTTATTAAATCCCTGATAAGAGAATTTAGGGGGATTATGTAGAAAGAACAGGGCCTTGACACTGCTTGAACCACATATTGTTTAGGACCAGAATTAACTCTCTCTGGACAATGACGAAGATGCAGTGGCATTCTCAGACCAGATAGAGATTGGGTTTGGGCCACATACACACAGAATGATTTCAAGAGGTATAAGAAGATCTCTTGGTGTACTTGCAAATATTTTTTGCATTACTTAAGGTTTAACTATTATGATTATCATTGCTCTTTTCTTTGTATTACAGGCATAAATTCCCTCCAAACACGATTTATAATGTTGATGAAACAGCTGTAACAACAGACACCAAAGCAGGTAGTGACAGCAAAAGGAAAGAAGCAAGTGGGCGCCATCACATCTGCTGAAAGAGGCAAACTTGGTCTGTGCAGTCAATACAAACTGGTAATGCAGTCCCTCCCATGTTTATCTTCCCAAGGGTCAGATACAAAGACCACTTCATTACAGGAGCACCTCCAGGATCAACTGGTACCTCCACCAGATCAGGCTGGATCAATGAAAACACCTTCGTTGAGTTCCTTGAACATCTGGTTCAGCAGACCAAGTTCTCCCCTGACCTGCCAAAGCTGCTAATCTTGGATAGAAACTGTACAAGTGGAGGACAAAAGAAGAACTGTCAGAACTACAAAGCTATCGACAGCAGATTACTACAGGTCCCAGCTAGTTTGTTGTGTATTTTTCATCCCTTTTTGTTACTTTTCTTATTTGTGATTCCTCATGATATTTACAGGTTTTATTGTATGGTAATTAAACTGGCAGTTGATTTCCACCAAACACTGTGATGGTAGGCGTCCCATTTGCTTCACAACCCCAGAACAGTTTTGTGTTTCCAGACACATTACAATCCTGTATTCAACTAGTTGCAATTCAACTGTGAGCTCATACAGAAAGGAGGCAGGCTCTATTGTGACACTGACATCTTGGTGTAATGCTCCTTGATCATTTTCACAAATTCAGTTTTAAAGTTCTAAGGGACCCCATAAATTGTCATGTTAGATTTGTTCAGACACAAGACATTCCACATTATTAGGCTTTTGGAAATGTCAGAGCTCCTATTTGTTTATTTTGAAATGAAATATGGATTGTCATTGTAGTTTTACTCACTGTTCAGGTGCTGCTTGATTGATCTCAGTACAATGGAAATTGTATGTGTATAAATGTGGTTCCATGTATTTTGCAAGATTGACTATCATCTGTATGTAAAACCTAAGGTAACCTAACCCGGGGCAAGTTGAGCCTGAGGAACACTTTGTTTTCAGAAGTCATTATTTTGGGCTTGCAACTGAGATGGTTTCAGAGGTTAAGTTAGGAAATTAAAAACCTATCTGTTCCATGCAGGTTGTCCACTTTTGTGTAACACTCTGTCGTTGTGTCGATAAGTAAGTCATGAATTTCAGACTCCTGCAGAGTTAACACTTTCCTTCATGAAGTACAAATTAAATTTTGGAAATGTTGATGTGGTCTCACTGTGCTTTGTTAATAGATATTTCCTCCACACTTTGTCAGAGTCAGAGATAAATAGATCATTTCATTTGATATGAGACATCCTGAAATAAACGTATATGTTATCATTCTATTTCTGTGTCATTTTTCCTTGCCTCCAGGACAGCATAAGTAAAAAGTGTCTGATCTTACCCCACTCTTCCCTATGCTCAAATGGATAACTTTTATCCATTAGAATACATTTGGGCACACACTGTTTGCAGGCCTGGTCAGCACATGCATTGGAGAGGATTTAGTTTTTCCTGAAAATGTAATATCTTGTTATTCTGTGAGCTAACACTTAAAAGGTCTGTGTTAAACCCAGTCTGATGATCTCTGATGGTTTTTATGGTGTATTAAAAACAACACTAATAATAATATTATCAATGAAAGACCCCCATTCCTGCGACCCGTACAGCCTTCCAACTTTTTTCTCCCCCATTCAATATCAAAATTGGGGACAGCTTTAACCGGGGACAGGTCACCAAAATCGGGTCGTCTGGTCACCCTAGTATACGGCTGTCATGGCTGTCAAGATTATCATGGCCTACATGTTTGCTAATTGCGAGTCCATTGCTGACGTTAGGCTGATTGATTGAATAAGACACAAAGGTGGCTGAAATAAAACTAAAACTTTAACACTACAGACTAGCAACACACACCATCCATAAATATTATCACACACATACCCATCCAACTGACGTGTCTACCTCGTTACTATGGTTACTGCTAATTAGTGTTGCTTTCGTCAACGAAAATTATGACTAAATATCATCGTCAACAAACCTTTATCACGTGACGAAAATGAGACGCAACATAAATGTTGGTCATGTGACAATAACTACAATCAAACATATAATGGAATATTGTTTTACGAATAAAAACTAGACTAAATGTGGTTTACAAAATAAAAAATCTGCTAAAATGTCTCTTCAAACAAAATGTTATAACGTTATTTCATCTCTTTTAGTGGCGTTATTATTTTTGCAGAATTTCTGTGTCCTGTGTCTCACTGCGCAGTCGGCAGGCAGCGTCACTTTCTCAACTCGCTCGAGGCATTATTTAGAAGATGCAAAGATGCAGCTGTGTTGGGTTGACACATAGACAAAAGAAGAAGTGTCAAAAGTACAAAGCTATCGACAGCAGATTAACAGCCTTTTTATGAAAGAGACAAAAATCCATCAGAGACCAGATAAAAGACCTCAGATGCATCTGGACCTTTGCTTGATCCATTAACTGTTGCCTCATCAGAAATGGTCTCCATGGAAGGGTGGCTGTCAAGAAGCCATTCTTAAGGAAGGGAAACAGGGAGAAAAGGCTGAGCTATGCCAAATGACACAAGAAGTGGACTGAAAATCAGTGGCAACAGGTCTTATGGAGGGATGAATCCTCCCCAGAGCCCGGACCTCAACATTATTGAAGCAGTGTGGGATCATGTGACAGAGAACGGAACAAAAGGCAGCCAACATTCAAAGAAGAGCTTTGGGATGTCCTTCAAGAAGCCTGGAGAACTATTCCTGAAGACTCCTTAAAGAAATGACAGAAAGCTTTTCTAAGAGGGTTCAGGCTGTGATAAATAAAGGAGCTCCTAAAAAAAAAAGAAAGAAAGAAAATCCGCTTTGAAGCTCAAGTTTTACCTATTCAAGTTTGCACTTGTTTCAATAAATCATTTAAGAGCAAGTGTATAACTTGTTGGCCACTTTGTGTCACGATCTATGCTTTGATTCAGGTCTTGTCTCATCATTTCCTGTTTTATTTTGAAATATTAACTTCCCTCTCGTTCCAGGTACCTTGGCCTTCCTCCTGTGTCAAGCGTCTGATTGTCTTCCCTGATTCCAAAGTATTTCCACCTGTTCCCCTTGGTCCCTCATGTGTTCAAATAGTCTGCGTCTCCCTTCGTCCCGTGCCATTGTGCTGTATTCATTTCTGGATCACACTCTAGCATTCATGAGCCATAGAATTTCACAGCCTGTTTGCCAAGAGCCTGTAGTCGCAGCAATCCTCCTACAGAGCGTTTATGTTGTAGTTTTTTCATAGTTTAGTTCTTCTCGAGTAACCTTTCACAGCCTGGTTTTTTTCATCCGTTTTTAAGGAGAGATTTTTCATTGTAACCTTTCATAGTCACCTCCGATAGAGGAGCATAGCAATAACGTTTCATAGTCCCTCTTTTAGTGGAGTGGTATTTGTGTTTGTTTTATAGTTCCCTGATTTCGGCCTCCGTTACAGGAGAACCTTGCTTACCGTTAAAGTTTTATAGAGCCTCCTCTTGCGGAGTGTTTTCTGTTTTGCATTACTGCCCCGTTATTGGGAGCAGGTCACCCTTTGTTTAATTCTGCCTCACCAGGAGAGCGTGATCTTCCGTTCATAATCTTTATTAGACTTTTCTGTTTTCCTCCTCGAGTGGAGAGAGTTTTTGTTTCATACGTTTCATAGCCGCACTCTCCAGCCGCATCCTTAGCCTGGAGAGCGCATCAGGATTTTTCAGCCTCATGCTCTGCTCTGCTCTGGAGTATCTCCAGTGGTTGTATTAATAAAGCCATCTTGTTCTGCGAAAAGCCCTGCATCTGTGTCCTGTGTTCATCTGAGCCTGACAGAAGTCGTCGAAATACAAATCAGGTTCTAAACATACTTCTAAAGCTGCTCTACTTGATGATACATCAGTGATAATAGTGGGAAGGATTCCATTAATCTTCTCTCTGATAGAAACAATTTTATTGATGAAGAATCTCATGAAATCATCACTGCTGAGAGTTAAAGGAATACATGGCTCAACAGAGCTCGGACTCTTTGTCAGTCTGGCTACAGTGCTGAAAAGAAACCTGGGATTATTCTTATTATCTTCTATCAATGATGAATAATAAGCAGTTCTTGCTTTACGAAGGGCTTTCTTATACGTTTTTAAACTATTTTTCCAGACTAATTGAGACTCTTCTAAATTCGAGGAACGCCACTGTCTCTCCAGCTTTCTTGCAGTCTGCTTTAACGCACGCAGCTGTGAATTATACCAAGGAGCCAACCTCTTCTGACTGATTACCTTCCTTTTCAGAGGGGCAACATTGTCCAGTGTTGTACGCATTGAAACTATAGTGCTGTCAACAAGAGAGTCAAGTTCTACTGGAGTAAAATTTAGGTAGCCGTCCTCTGTCATATCTGCACATGGCAGTGAAGAAAAGGATGATGAAATCAACTCTTTAAATCTGGTTACAGCATTCTCTGACAGACACTTTCTGTATGTAAAATTCTTCTCAGAAGCCGTATAGTCAAGTAATGTAAATTCAAAAGTTATTAAAAAATGGTCAGACAAGACAGGGTTATGAGTGTTCCCTCATGAACTGTTCACTCTCAATGCCATAAGTCAACACAAGGTCAAGGGTACACTGTAACAAAATTTCCTGTTAAATTACAGTAAACTACTTGCCAGCTTGAAACTGTTATTCTACAGTGTACCTACTGTGATCTACAACAACAGTTTAGTACTGTAAACATATTACAGTACTGTGCTGTATGGAAAATAAACATTACAGTATTATACTGTAAGCTCTTTTGTTGCAATTATACTGTTATTTTACAGTTCCTACAGTATTCTCCATGAACAACTTGTTACTGTAAATCTGTAGAATGTGATCATCACAGTGATATAAACCAAAGATTTAAAAGTTTTACATTTAAAAATAATAATAAATGAAAATAGCTATCACAGAAATGGCTCAGACAAGAGATGGCCTTACAACATTAGGCATTTGTTAAAGCTGAACATTTTCTGCATCTACGAAATTCATAAAAACACCAGTACTACTTGCTTGTCAGAATTTTCTCTTGAACTATGACAAGTGATGGCTAATGTTACATTCATTAAACTTTGTAAACTTTAAACTTGACTCCTCCCCGGGTCAAAATTGACCAGGTCTGCATCAAATGCATAGCAGCTAAAAAGTAAAAGCTAACTTAATAACACACATTCCATTAACAATAACATCAAACAGGCTCTCAACAATGGTGGGTCCAAAAATGAACCTGGACATCCGAGACAGATAGACTATACTGACTAAATAAAGCCCCACTCAAAGTCCATCAAATTTTTTAGTAGAGTGGCCACATGGGGATTCACTGTTGTTGCCTTTTTGTGGACCAGCTTCCCCGTCTTCTTTGACACCACCTTCCCCTGGCTGGTCTTTCTTCCCCTCTCAGGATTAATCCCAATGAGGCACCTAAAATGTAATAATAGAGAAAGTATATAAGATATTAGGTATGGTAAGTTGCATTTAATATGGAACCCTATCACATTAATTGAATAAAAAAATAAAATGTATTTTTATGATAATGATCCCTTGGTCTTATAATTATGAGAGAATGATCTGAAACTATTTATGAGAAACAAAACATTCACGATTCAGGATTACAACAGATCAGCTGTTGCCATTATTACAGTATCTATTAAACTTTGAGGGTGGCATGAGGAAATCTTTGGGAAATTTTATCTTTGGCAAATTTCAACATATAGATACTTTTTGAAGACTGTATTTCAGGCTCCTCAACCATGGTGTCTATTTTCAACTCAATGAGAGCACCACAGAGAGTGACATGGCCAGTCTGAACATCCCCATTCCTTAATTAAGATGGGTGCCAAAAGGAAGAAGGCTATGCTTTGATGTGCAGGAGTACAACTGTAAAAGTTAATATACCAGCATGGCTTATAATAAATGACAATTCAATATTTCTGAACAGAGCTGGGAGAGGGGTAACACTCAAACAATATTTCTGGCAGAAATTTACCTTTGAACAAACTCCAGGGTCCTTGCAGCTTCTTCTTGGTATTGCAGGTTGAACACATAGTATGTGGCGAAAACTGCAGCAAGCCCTGTGAGGAAGTTTTTTTGGATGCCTTCACAGATGACCTGGCTTTCAATGCTGATCATCCAATGTCCTAATGTGACTCCATCACCAGCAACTGATGCAGAAAACTGTTATGGAAAACAAATATGGATATAAGGGCCTTAAATGAGGATAAGAAGTTCACAGAAAAATCCACCTTTGATGTGTTTGTGTGGCATTAAAGCTATTTTTTGGTTGTTTAACTGGTGTTTTAGGTCACTACACACCCACACACACACACATTGAACTGTCGTGCTAAGAGGAAAGCTGGACAGAAATGTGTTCGATGTATTCATTGCAATGTCTGTGTATTTTAAAGAATAACACACTAAAGACAGAACATAAAAAGTTACACTAAGTCTCTGTTCAAGTGTGCAACACCTATCCACACATTTTCTGCTGTATTTATATCAGGCATCATGAAAGATCTTATTGCAAATCATTAGTTTCCACAACTTGAGATAGCAAAAACAATGATGAGAGAACTACATCGTGACAGACCACGATAAAACAAGTTTAGGAGACAGATAGAGAAAGAGAAATTAGACAGATGGAGACATAGAAGGACAGACTGACTTTGTTCTATACTCCATGTCTTGCTTTTATGACACTCACCCAGTAAAATCAGTCATGGACTGGTTGGGGGAGTCAGGGTGCGCTCAACATCGGCTACTGTGGCAGACATCTGTAGGACATGGACAACAGTATCCAAATTAAGAATGGAATTGCATGTACAATCATTGCAGACACAAGACATATTGCTAAACAAAACTTACATCAGCTTTTAGTCAGTTTTTAGTGTTTGTGTATTGCTAGCCCTGTGGAGATCCTCATTTTTCAGTGTATCTATGACAGTATTTATGTCAGCTTCAGAAAGTCCAAGTGATGTCAACTTCTCATTAAGCTTGGAAAGTAGGTGAGATTGATTGATGTCATGTATTTCCTGATAATGTTCAATTATTGTTTGAATGATGGAGGATAGAATGAGCTTGTAATTTCAAGTAAAACAAGGCCAAATGTCTGATGAATTCCCCTTCATCTGCTCTTTCTGGGTAGACCTCCATGTCTTCATCACTGGACTGACATGGATTCTCAAGCTGTGTATCACAGCCCTCATCATTCCGATCACTGGTGCTGCTTGTACTTGCTATGGAGTCAATTAGATTTCCTTCAGAGTAATCTTTATGCTTTCTGGACACATGTGATGTGAATGTTGACTTAACTGTAAACGTTTTATCACATTGTCTGAAAGGGCACAAGACTGTCTTTCCCTCAGTTATATGACTTTTCAGGTGCAAGAGAAGACCCCGGATATCCTCACAATGTTTACCACAGAAGTCAATGTGACATGTTAAATCTCCTGCATTATCCAGTTTAGTTACATTCTTTACATATTTATGGCGATGAGTGTGAGAGCGAAAGGCCGAAAACTTAGAAAAAGCTCTTGTGCATCCAGGGAAACCACACTTGAAAGATGCATTAGGCAGACAACTATGAGCTCGCATGTGCCTGACATGTGCAAATGTATTCCTGCAGGTTTTACCACATATGTTGCAAGTTATGTTACTAACTACAGGCCTTCACAGCAAAAATATCTTTAACATACTCTCAAGAAGAAAAAAATCATTACATCAACAACGAGTCAACTAACCTTTAGCTACTGTATATTACATTGGTGTATATTTGGAGCTACTTTTTAGCTTTTAACATCAACCTGCATAACAAGCTTCTCCCTATAAACTCGCATAAACCGTTCTATGTGAAAAAGTACAACAACAAATGACAAAATAGAACCTTGTAGCCCATCTTAATTAGATCTGACAACAAACCAAATGCCCAAGCCAACTTATGCTTTGTAATGAGCTTTAACGGAAAGCTAAACTTTTGTCCACATAGTTGCTAAATGAGAGTAACGTATGCTAGCGTGCAGCACGTACTTTTGACCCAATCCTTTCGGCAAAAAAACAGTCAATAAAATGTTACAAAATCACATTAGCATTATGCTTACTTTTGCAAGATTATATTTACCTTGTTAAGAAAGCCACAGGGACAGGATGGATGAGGATGCGCTGCGCAGTTGACGAGAGAATGGCGAAGAAAGCAGCAGGTGACGCCTCAAGTGCTCCATGCAGTTCGGTGCTTTCAGTTTAAGAGTTCGGATGAAAACTAATTCTTCATCTTCTTGTTATTGTGTCGTCAATCTCAAATAAAAACACTGATGTGTAGGCCTATTATTAATTTAATTTAATATTTTATTTTGTTCAGATGAACTATTAAACTGACCGAAGATCAAGTCTGATTTAAAGTTAACTGAAAAAGAAAAACAATACTGTATTATACCGTATTACTATAGCTAGCTTGCTGTAAAAAAATAAACAAATGCTGCTTTTTACTGTAAAATTTTACAGGAGCTTGCCGTTTATATTTTGTTCCTCAAAGACATCAGAATTTACAGTATTCAACTGTATTAATGGAAAACGGTACACTACTGTGCAAAAAATCCAGTATTTTTACAGCAATTTGTTACAGTGTATGATTAAGGCAGTGAGTAGGTCTGTGAACACTTTGAGAAAATCCAATAGTCTAATATAGAATTAAAGTTAATATTTAGGCTGTCATTTTCAACATCTACATTAATATTAAAGTCACCCACTACAATGACTTTATCTGTACTCAGCACTAACTGGGATAAAAACTCTGAGAATTCAGACAGAAACTCAGAATAAGGGCCAGGTGGACGATACACAACAACAAACACAAGAGGTTTTTGTGATTTCCACTTTGGGTGGGAAAAACTGAGAATCAGAGATTCAAAAGAGCTAAAACTAATCTTGGGTCTAGGACTGATTAGTAACCCTGATCTGAAGGTAGCTGCCACTCCTCCTCCTCTGCCTGTGGTTGGAGGAACGTGAACATTTAAATAGTCAGAGGGAGTTGATTCATTAATGCTAACATGATCCTCCTGCTGCAGCCAGGTTTCTGTAAGACAAAATATATCAAAATGATAATCACAGATCAAATCATTCACTAACAGAGACTTCGAAAGGAGAGATCTAATATTCAGCAAACCACATTTAATAGTTTGATGTTTTTGTTCAGTTAAAGTTTTTGTTTTAGCATCAGGTGGGAAGCCACAGAGAAGTGTGTAAGACTACAACTCTGCATCCTGGTCTCAACCCTGGGTTGTCATGTTTTTGGATGACTAATAAATTCGTCCATATTTCTGGAAATGAGAGCCGCTCCTTCCAAGGTGGGATGGATGCCGTCTCTCCTCATCAGACCAGGTTTTCTCCAGAAAGATTGCAGTATCATCCTCAAACAGTATCATTTATCCCCAACCTCACACACCGCGGACGTGCACTCACATCAGAGCTGATTTTATGCATTGCGCTACATTTTTTTGCAAATGGTAGTTTTCTTTACAGCATCGGGGATGCAGAGCACTTTGGAAAGGCAACAGTTTGTAGAGCTGTGAGGAAAGTAACCCTCGCACTGAAAGGCCTGTACCCATGATGGTGGTGTTCTCCTGACACAAACCTGTTAGGACGAATTCCACAGGATTGCAGGTGACTGATGTAGAAATCATATATTCTATTATTTTAAATTATGATATACATTCTGCTGCGACCTCAGAGTGGGGTCAGTAGCTTAATTAGCTGTCATTTTGCAGGACTTCCAAATATGATAGGATGCATAGATGGGACACATATTCCTATTACTGCGCCTGCACTGGACGACTATGTGAATAGAAAATCCTTTCACAGCATCAATGTTCAGGTATGTGACCTACCATCTTAAAAAATATGTACATGAAAATGTATACATTACAATCCAACTAACTCATGTCATTCTCTGCACTACGAAGATCATTTGTGATGCAGCTTACATCATCACAAATGTAATGGGTAGAGCACTGCCAGTAGCTATACAGAATATTAAGACACACTTCAGCAGGCCCCTCCGGATCTCTCCCTGTGGCAGCAGACAGCGTTTCGTCATCATCATCATCATCATCGACATCCTACTGTGATGCAAGAAAAGATACTGTTTCAAACTATTAACTACCATCTGAGGCAAGATCTGAGTATAGAATACTTACAACTGCAGGGTTTACAATTGTTTCAGTTGGAGGCTGAACTCAGCAGAAACACCATCCATAACTGTTGGGTGGGTGGATATATATTTATTAAAAAGTAGGATATATATATATATATATATACAGGCGGGGCATGACATAGGCTTACACTACACTTTCAGCCAATGGTATGCCTGAAACTGTTGTGACGTCTGGCTGGGTGTGTTTTGTAAGATGATCTAATCCTAACCATAAGAGATTTTGGATGAAACAAAGGAAACTCGATTTCTCCATTCCTCCATTTCATAAACATTCGTTTAGAGGATTCTGAAAACACCATAACTTGTTAAGATATGAAGGTTAAAGATATAACATGGACTTATGATATAAAGACATCAAATAACAACATAACATAACATAAGTAACGATTATGAGTCTCAGAATTCAGATGGATATCTGTAAAATTATGACATATGAATAACAAACCAACCAGTGTTATTTTCCTGTGTTAAACATGGGATGCAATAAGAAACAGCAGGAAACATCAGTTAACAGTTGCATTACTTCATATAAATGTCCAGTTATGGACTTCATTTGGATTTAACGATTCAACAATACAGACCACTAGAGGGCAATGTGGCTCCATACGCAGGTTAGTCATTTTCCAAAATAATGATTCCTTTGTGATTCTTTCAAGTATGATCATGAAAAATGTCTTAAAATGTAGCTCCTGATTTCACTAAGAACCTGAAATAACTCGTACAAAGATACAAAACACATTAAATACAGTTTTAAGTTATGACTGAAAGTGAATCTTAGTAAAGTCCATCCATTTTCTATACCCACTTAATCCGTCAGTTGGGTCACGGGGGGGCTGGAGCCTATCCCAGTGGAGTTGAACCTGGAGCCCTCTTGCTGTGGGACGACGGTGCTAACCACTACACGGCCGTGCAGCCTTTGAGTAACGTCATTTTGAGAATTCTATAAGGTGTCTGTCTCTTATCTGACTGATTAAGATTAGATGCCATCTTTGGTTTACTTTGTCCAATAAGCAGAGTGTTTTAGTCTGTTTTTTCTCCAATATTCTCTTAAAAGGGTCCTTTGTTTGTTTAGCTTGGTTAGCACTAAGTTGTTAATGCAGCCACCTAAATTTATGGGGCAGGTCTGTGGAAAGAGGGACTGTGAAAACTTCCCCAAAATGCTTTCACAGGGCAAAGGTTGTTGTAAATTAGACGATCGCCGTCTCTTTTTTTGTGTAGAAATCCCCCATCTGGTCCTTAAACAAGAACATCCCCACAAAGGAATGATGGAATCTTCCAAAGGTTTAAGTTTGCATTAAATTCCGCACTTGAGTTCAATATGATATATATAGATATATATTTATTATCTATTATTCATTTATTGAATAGATGATAATAGATTATATAAAATGACTGGTAAATTAAGGCATTTGAAGGTTGTTGTAATGCTTGGCCAAAATCTCAGGCACAACTGTATATGACTTTCTGAGTAGACACAAGAGAAGAGTAGACTCTGGTAACTCTTTGACAGATGTATGGGTTAACATGTATGTTATACATACAGCACAATTAATATATAAGGCTAGCTAAAACTAATTAACGGGCCAACATAATTTCTACACAGTTAAAAATATTATGTATGACAACAAAAATAACACTCTACAGAGCTGTTGCTCTGTCACTTAGCAGTTTACTAAGGTATAATACCACTTCCCACCCTAGACCCTATCACTTGGTCCAAATCCAGCTTTTAACAGGGATAAAGTGCTGCTCTCCCATAGGTATAAAGGAGTGGTGGTCATGTAACTCTTCAATTAGGGCTTTGGATTTGATTTAATTAGGGTTAGGCATTTCTTGTTCTACTCCAAAAAAAAAGGGCACCATATTCCTGCAAAATAGAGGGGTAGAACCAGGGCACAGGAGAGAAAATGGGATTGTGCCTAACTTAAATAAGTTCCAGGGCTCAGAGTGTGACTATAATCTTATTTCCCAATCAATCTACAGCAGTTACATTCTAAAGCACATGGCACATCTGAAGGACAACACATCCTTGGAGGCTGAAATGAGAGTGACAGAGATGTGATTTGATTGTCCCATGTGTGGAGAAAGGGCTGTTTAAATGCACCATGGATGTTTATGTAGAATTGGTCCAGTACATTATTTTTTTTTGGAAAATTCCAATTTTTATCAAACTTGGACAAGTCCAATTCAAAATGTGCGTGGTTGAAGTCTGCTATGATTATCACATCTTCAGGGTGAGCCAACAGCTGCTTATTGATAACATCAAGTAAAAAAAGAATAAAAGGTAATTTAAGTTTATTTTGAATGCTAAATAGTGCTGTCATATTTATTTCTATGATGGCATAATAATGTGTGCAGTAGAGGGTTAATGCCGGCATTTCAATTGTCAAATTTACCATAAATGCTTTATTGAATTGGTGACATATTTTCAACATTTGAACTATTACAATGTTGAATCAATATGAATTTCCACTTCAAACCAAAATTCAACCATCTTAACCCTTAGCATTTCTAGCTAAGGTCAGTGAGGGGAATTTATATCAAACTAACTCTGATGTTGTACTTTGTGTGCAGGATGATCCAGTAATAAACTGGCCAGAAGCACAGTCGGTCTGTTTGAGCAGTGATTTCAGGTCCAGTGTCTCTTATCACGGTCTTACAACAGTAGGTCAGTAGGAAAATCAAACTAACACTGATTTTGTCTAGAATGATGAACTCCAGTAACCCAAAGAGGTCACACGAGCACTGCGAGCTACGTCATCAGTGGGCCCTGCCTACTAATCACCCTATCTCCTAACGGTACCCAGCCCTCTGCTGTGATTGGGTGAGGCCTCACACCCCCGCGCTGTGATTGGCCAATGAACACGTCATTCGGATACCTCATTGTTTGCATCAACGTCTGACAGCAGCGTGTGCGCGTTCACGTTGAGTGTACTATTGTGAAACGTGAAGAGCAGAGACTTGCACGTGCTGCTGGGCGCGTGGAAGAGCACAAAGTTTATCTCCATCTTTGCTGTTGACCTGAAAAATCGCTGTTTCCCATCAGATGTGCTCACTGTATACTCTGAACAAGTCCGTCTGACTGACGCACGCACGCATACTCATGTATATGCTTCCTGTAAAACAAAGTGAGACTTTGTGTTTGTGTCTCCTGCTGCAGACAATGACCAAAGCGACTCCAGTGTGTCAATTTGAACTGCAGTAACCCCATCTTAACATCTTTTTTTTTCTCTTGGAGGCGTCCAACGAATGACTCCATCACTGGCTGGATCCAACAGCGCTGCCTCTCCTCTCATTGGACTGTGCTGTCAAGCGGCTGTCAGCCCATGTGGCGTGGCCTGGCATAATGCGAGACATTTAAATTCATCAGAAAAAAGCCTGAAAGGAGCCCGCAGGCTGAACTCTCAGGACTGGAACCGAGGATCGTGCCCACATCAGCAGTGAGAGGAACAGAACCGTCGGCCACTTTTCTTTGGATAACGCAGGTACGTTGTTATCTCCATCGTGGAGAGAGCAGGAAGCTGCGCTGAATAAATATGTTGTTGCAGCGCGCGTTGATGATTGTCGCAAATATCAGTAAAAATCGCCAGTATTGCTCGTTGTTCTTCACGGTCACTCTTCGGTTCGGATGTTGCGGGTTCTTCACACCGACTTCACTTTAGATGAAGAGAACATTTGAAGCTTGGCGGGTGTGACGGCAGTCATGGCAGTACTTTAGCTAACTCTCATGGGTTAGAAATGACAGGCGAAACTGAGAGAATTAACGAGCAGCATTCAGCACGGGTACATTGACGGTGTGTCCCAGCAGGTTGTGGCTGGCAGCTTATCGGCCTGTCTGCAGGGAGCTGCCCTTCACCTTCTACTGCTGGGCCTGTCGAAAATAGCAGCCGCCCTAATCCAGCGGTCACCTCAGGTCACTCTGACCTGCCTCTGGAACACTGACACCAACCGTCTTGTTGGACTGTTCAGGTGCTCCTCGAGAGAAACTGTGCAGCCATTTCTGCACACACAGGTGTCCTTCCACCATTAGTTCCCCACTCTGTTTTCCCTTCATTATATGAAGGTTTAAACAGACTCTTTTTGGTTTTCCGAGACGCCTAAAAGTACTGCAATTAATGCTTGAATTGACATGCTGGTTTCAAAGTTGAACATTTTGGATATAATGCTAAAAAAATAAATGCTTAAAAGGGTAATTGCATTTCTTTTGTAATAAATCACTATCTAATTCAATAATTTGCTGTGCAGATGAAGAAATAGAATTGAGCATGATTGCTTTGTCTTTGTCTAATGAAGAGGACAGCCGCTCTGAATCTGTGTGGCTGTATTCTGGATGTGTTTCATTCATGAGTCAAGGAGCTGATAGATTGCCTTCCTAAAGACTAATGTTCTCATATTTTTCACATTTTTGGTAGAGAATGGTCAAAACTGTTAAGGGACTGTTTAATATTAGCCAAGATCGATGATATAGGATGCAAAGTAAAGTTGAAAATAAGACACATTTTGAACTTCCATTTCTCAGCCTTCTGTAGATGATGTCACAAAACAAGAGTTTGGTTCTTTGTTGCAAAATAAAATCTTTTATTTTTTTTGTGACACGGAATTAAAATCATCATCATCCTGAGTATATAAATATGGACTTTTTAAGTGCATGCAATTTATCTCCAGGTTAAAGGGCTTTAGACACATCACTTTGAAAGGAACTTAAATTTTACTGTGAGAGGTGGAAGAAGAGCTGTGGCTGTAACAAACCACATGAGGTTTAAGACATTCTCTCTTCTGGAAGCGTTTTCTGTGTTTTGTTGAACCCACAGACTGAGGATGATAAAGAGGGTGGAATAAACTGTATTTTCTGTCTAGCCTGGCGTGGCTTGGTTTCAAGGGCCTATAATGAGCATATGGTATGTGTCACAAAATAGATACCATGTGTACTACTGTCCTTACTACTGCATTACTCAGTAGTAAGGACATATTTGGTGTATCTTGTTCTGTGGATTAGTATACATTTCTTTCATCAGGCAGGTGTGTAGTCGGTGCTAAATTCAGTCCACATGGTGGTGCTACAAAAGCCAGACAGTCCTGGAGAGTGACGTTCCTCCTGCAGCAGTTTGTAAGCACAATGTGTCATGGCTGATGGAGTGTTACAGGAAGTGACTTCTTCAACACAAGGATTACTGATCCTGTTAAGTTCTGGTGTTGATTTATTTTTTTCACAACCTTGCTTTGAAAGAGATTAATTATTTCATAAAAAGTACTCATGTTTTAGGGTTTTTTATACAGTGCTGTTTACAGCAGAGGTGTGCCACATTTCTGATGTTCATCAGTTAAACCTGTCTGAATGAGAAACGTATCTGGAGCTGGGTTGAACTGGTTTCTGTTTGTGAGAGAGGATGATGTTGTTGCCTGAGGAGTACTCATGGAGTTTGGCATTTGTCATAATAATGTTTCCTCTTAATGGTTCTTTCCATCAAGTCAGTGGCAAGTCCTGTCTTGTTGGGACATGCTGCTGGTTGAGCTGAGCGATGAGTGTTGAAGCTGAACTGAAGCATGGTGGTGGTAGGCAAACTCAGCCTGCAGGTGGCAGAAGGTTTCTTTATGCTTGCAGTTTTGTGTGCTGTGGTTGAGTGTGAACTGGGTTGGGTACAACTACATCTTGTAATGAAGGCGGGACATTAAGTCTAATCCAAGGCAGGTGTCTCCAGGACACCAAATCCCTTCAGCCACAGAGTCCGAGCAGCCGGTCTGACTGATGCGTGGGACTTGTTGCCTGCTCACACTGCAGTGTTCCATGCAGTTTGCAGATGTTGGTTGTTCAAATTCTTAAACCATGTAACTGCCATATAATGAGGTGCTGAGGTGGGTTTGCAACACAGAGGTAATTAATTGATTAGACCTTGACCTTGAAATGACACAAAAACATTAAAAGAATGGCTCAATACAGAGGACAGAAATAATATGATCTTCATTGCAATATTATTAGCCAGTTTAGGATTTGAAGCTCTTAAAGTCGGCTAAGGGTTATAAGTGTAGAAACAAATCAGGCTTTTAGAGACGGCTAACCTGTGAATGCAACTTCACAGTTTGATGGTTAGCCAACTGAATGCATGATGTGTGATTATAGCAATGCCTATTGTCACATGGCTCTTTCTTTTGATTTGATTCAACATTGTATTTCTTTTGTCTTTTGCTGCAGTGACTAACACACTCAAATGGATGAAAAATTGATATACCAATATGTGGAGGATCTGCTGATGTCAAATTCACTTCCCAGGGCTCCAGAATAACTTTTGCCACCTGCTGCTAACGGAGCATTTTAGTCATTATCACAACCCTTGACTCTTTTCCTCTTTTCATTTAAGTTAATGTGACGCATTGGAGCGAACGTGCGGCTTTAACGTGATGCATCGGAGCGAACGTGCGGTTTTAAGTTAACGTGATGCATCGGAGCGAACGTGTGGCTTTAACTTGACGCATCGGAGCGAACGTGCGGCTTTAACGTGACGCATCGAAGCGAACGTGCGGTTTTAAGTTGACGCATCGGAGCGAACGTGCGGCTTTAACGTGACGCATTGGAGCGAACGTGTGGCTTTAAATTGACGCATCGGAGCGAACGTGCGGTTTTATTTTAACGTGATGCATCGAAGCGAACGCGTCTGAGCGAACGTGTGGCTTTAACGTGACGCATCGGAGCGAACGTGTGGCTTTAACTTGACGCATCGGAGCGAACGTGCGGTTTTAAGTTAACGTGACGCATCGGAGCGAACGTGCGGTTTTAAGTTAACTTGACGCATCGGAGCGAACGTGTGGCTTTAACGTGACGCATCTGAGCGAACGTGTGGCTTTAAGTTGACGCATCTGAGCGAACGTGTGGCTTTAAGTTGACGCATCTGAGCGAACGTGTGGCTTTAAGTTGACGCATCTGAGCGAACGTGTGGCTTTAAGTTGACGCATCTGAGCGAACGTGTGGCTTTAAGTTGACGCATCTGAGCGAACGTGTGGCTTTAAGTTGACGCATCTGAGCTAACGTGTGGCTTTAAGTTATCGGAGCGAACGTGTGGTTTTAACGTGACGCATCGGAGCGAACGTGTGGTTTTAACATGACGCATCGGAGCGAACGTGTGGCTTTAACGTGACGCATCGGAGCGAACGTGCGGTTTTAAGTTAACGTGACGCATCGGAGCGAACGTGCGGTTTTAAGTTAACGTGACGCATCGGAGCGAACGTGCGGTTTTAAGTTGACGCATCGGAGCCAACGTGCGGCTTTAACGTGACGCATCGGAGCGAACGTGTGGCTTTAACGTGACGCATCGGAGCGAACGTGTGGCTTTAACGTGACGCATCTGAGCGAACGTGTGGCTTTAACTTGACGCATCGGAGCGAACGTGCGGTTTTAAGTTAACGTGACGCATCGGAGCGAACGTGCGGTTTTAAGTTAACTTGACGCATCGGAGCGAACGTGTGGCTTTAACGTGACGCATCTGAGCGAACGTGTGGCTTTAAGTTGACGCATCTGAGCGAACGTGTGGCTTTAAGTTGACGCATCTGAGCGAACGTGTGGCTTTAAGTTGACGCATCTGAGCGAACGTGTGGCTTTAAGTTGACGCATCTGAGCGAACGTGTGGCTTTAAGTTGACGCATCTGAGCGAACGTGTGGCTTTAAGTTGACGCATCTGAGCTAACGTGTGGCTTTAAGTTATCGGAGCGAACGTGTGGTTTTAACGTGACGCATCGGAGCGAACGTGTGGTTTTAACATGACGCATCGGAGCGAACGTGTGGCTTTAACGTGACGCATCGGAGCGAACGTGCGGTTTTAAGTTAACGTGACGCATCGGAGCGAACGTGCGGTTTTAAGTTAACGTGACGCATCGGAGCGAACGTGTGGCTTTAAATTGACGCATCGGAGCGAACGTGCGGTTTTATTTTAACGCGATGCATCGAAGCGAACGCGTCTGAGCGAACGCGTCTGAGCGAACGTGTGGCTTTAACGTGACGCATCGGAGCGAACGTGTGGCTTTAACTTGACGCATCGGAGCGAACGTGCGGTTTTAAGTTAACGTGACGCATCGGAGCGAACGTGCGGTTTTAAGTTAACGTGACGCATCGGAGCGAACGTGCGGTTTTAAGTTAACGTGACGCATCGGAGCGAACGTGCGGTTTTAAGTTAACGTGACGCATCGGAGCGAACGTGCGGTTTTAAGTTAACGTGACGCATCGGAGCGAACGTGTGGCTTTAACGTGACGCATCTGAGCGAACGTGTGGCTTTAAGTTGACGCATCTGAGCGAACGTGTGGCTTTAAGTTGACGCATCTGAGCGAACGTGTGGCTTTAAGTTGACGCATCTGAGCGAACGTGTGGCTTTAAGTTGACGCATCTGAGCTAACGTGTGGCTTTAAGTTATCGGAGCGAACGTGTGGTTTTAACGTGACGCATCGGAGCGAACTTCTGGCTTTAACGTGACTCATCGGAGCGAACGTGTGGTTTTAAGTTAACGTGACGCATCGGAGCGAACGTGCGGTTTTAAGTTGACGCATCGGAGCCAACGTGCGGCTTTAACGTGACGCATCGGAGCGAACGTGCGGTTTTAAGTTAACGTGACGCATCGGAGCGAACGTGCGGTTTTAAGTTGACGCATCGGAGCGAACGTGCGGCTTTAACGTGACGCATCGGAGCGAACGTGCGGTTTTAAGTTAACGTGACGCATCGGAGCGAACGTGCGGTTTTAAGTTAACGTGACCTATCGGAGCGAACGTGCGGTTTTATTTTAACGTGATGCATCGAAGCGAACGCGTCTGAGCGAACGTGTGGCTTTAACGTGACGCATCGGAGCGAACGTGTGGCTTTAACTTGACGCATCGGAGCGAACGTGCGGTTTTAAGTTAACGTGACGCATCGGAGCGAACGTGCGGTTTTAAGTTAATTTGACGCATCGGAGCGAACGTGCGGTTTTAAGTTAACTTGACGCATCGGAGCGAACGTGTGGCTTTAAGTTGACGCATCGGAGCGAACGTGCTGCTTTAAGTTAACGTGACGCATCGGAGTGAACGTGTGGCTTTAACTTGACGCATCTGAGCGAACGTGTGGCTTTAAGTTGACGCATCGGAGCGAACGTGCTGCTTTAAGTTAACGTGACGCATCGGAGTGAACGTGTGGCTTTAAGTTGACGCATCGGAGCGAACGTGTGGCTTTAACTTGACGCATCGGAGTGAACGTGTGGCTTTAAGTTGACACATCTGAGTGAACGTGTGGCTTTAAGTTGACGCATCTGAGCTAACGTGTGGCTTTAAGTTATCGGAGCGAACGTGTGGTTTTAAGTTAACGTGACGCATCGGAGCGAACGTGTGGCTTTAACGTGACGCATCGAAGCGAACGTGCGGTTTTAAGTTAACGTGACGCATCGGAGCGAACGTGTGGCTTTAACGTGATGCATCGGAGCGAACGTGCGGTTTGAAGTTAACGTGACGCATCGGAGCGAACGTGTGGCTTTAACGTGATGCATCGGAGCGAACGTGCGGTTTTAAGTTAACGTGACGCATCGGAGCGAACGTGTGGCTTTAACGTGATGCATCGGAGCGAACGTGCGGTTTGAAGTTAACGTGACGCATCGGAGCGAACGTGTGGCTTTAACGTGACGCATCGGAGCGAACGTGTGGTTTTAAGTTAACGTGACGCATCTGTGTCACACGAGGGTCTTGCTGATCTTTTAATGACACATAATATGTGTGCAAACATTAATCATTGCCTCATTCCATCTTTTGTTTCAATTGGTGCATGTAACACTGATTTAAGACAAACAGCTGCTTGTAAACGTGCAGGCCATTTGTTTCTGCCTGAGTTTGTACATCTATTCATACTGTCAAAAATAAAAAGCAAAAATGTGTCACTGTGACTAAACCATTGCAGGTCGGGTGCTTCTGCTGATTCTTACGAATGATCTGACGTTGCAGTTCCTGTGGGCACAAAGCCTGCTTTGGCATTTAAAGGCTACTGTTGAGATTGGCTAAAGGGATGCAGTTATGGTTTGTAAAGCCTCGACAGAGTGATTTTTGTTTCTTGCCCTGATGCTTTTGTATTTCTAGGAGTTGCCCCCTTCAAACTTTTGGGAAAAGTATTTGAATAGAATGTGCAGTGTGATATTTTTTTTTTTACTGAAGTTAAGTTTACTGAAGTTATGTTTGCACCATTATGTTCAACATAATGTTTCTCAGGTCTTCACTCAACATGGTTGGGATGTGGGCCTGGATGAGCCTGGACGGGTCACCAGTCCATCATGGAAATGTGAGCGAGAAATGAGCCACCAGAAGAGAGACCACTATGTTGCTTTTCGATGTAGAGGAACCCTCAATATCACTTTTGATTTTGCCGGGTTTTCTGATTCAGTAGCTGGACAGTCGCATTGTGCATCTGGCAACATGGAAAGTGTTGGTAAAGCTTTCTGCAATTTTAACGCATACATTTAATGTTTACCCAAGTATAGTAAAGTGAAGAGTGCCTAAGAGAAATTAGGAAGTAGTAAAGAGTAGTCCCAAAGCTGTCTGTGGGAGTTGTTGGATAACTCAGGACTAGAGAATGATGGTGATGCATAATCAGAAATTGTTCGATAACCATCTGACAGGAAACTAAAAGTAAGCATGGAATGTGGCTGTGAAATTTTAACCGCACCGTACCAAATCCAGCTTCTCAAACTCTGATAAACACACCCAGATAATCCAGTTGTAGTTTGAATCCTTCCTGCATGTAAACACTCAGTTGGACTCAGATGGTCCTAGGTGCTCTTTTCATGCTCCAAAGTTCCATCTTTTAGTAAAAGCAGTAAAGTGTAGGTGTATATTAATCCAGCTGAATTCCCAATAAAGCTGCTGTTTCTTTAGTTAGAAACTGGGAGTGAAAAGCAGCCCATTAAGTCACTTAAAGCATTAAAGACGACATCTGTTGTGAACTCAGCTCTACTGGCATGTACCATGATCTACCACACAGAAAGCTAGAAGCAGCGAAAGTCTTGAAGGTTTTCTTACACAGTTCAGTGTTGTGGAGTCGGACATACTTTGCTCGTGCATGTATTCTGGAATGTGGATGGTGATTAGCTGTAACCGCAGATCCATTCAATGGTGCATGTAACCGTGCTGAGTGTTGCTGCTAATCTTCTGGAGCACTTATCAGCACAGTTGCTTGCTGGTAAGATTGGCTGCTTTATTCTCTTTTATTTTATTTTCTGCTGACCTGTATAGTTCTTTCCATTTGCGTGTCACCATTTGAATACATGTGGCGCTGATATCAATACAAAATCTGTTATCAGGAGCCTCCTTAGCCATTGTCGGTATGTCAGCAGAGCACGTCTGCAGTGAAAAATTCCTAACTGCAAACAGTCCACACTTCCTCCTGAAAATGGTGTGAAAAGGGTTTATGTTACCAGTCATAATCATTATGTAATAAAATTGTAAACGTCATACACTGATTACAGCCTCTGTCTGTGTTCACAGTGAGTCGGTATGGATGAGATAGTCATAGCCGGGATATCAGGCCGTTTGCCAGAGTCCAATAACCTGGAGGAATTCTGGGAAAACCTCATCAAAGGTGTGGACATGGTGACAGAGGACGACAGACGTTGGACACCAGGTGAAACTTCACATACACATGATGCATTAACACGACTGAAAATGAACAAGGAATGATGGTCCAATCTTGGATAGTTCGTTTACCTTGACTCCGTATTGCAAAACTCTTTTCAAGTTGTTTCTCATTCACATACACTTTCATGCAGAGCTTCTTATTCCATAAATGCAGCACTTTTTTTCCCGCCCTTCACAAACTCGCATACTCAGCTCAGTTTAGGCTAACTCCATGATCAGTTTACTCAGAAGGTAGAGAACAAAATTTAGCAAAAAATTCACAGATCTTTGTGTAGACTCTGACTCTTTGAGAGTAAGTAAAGACGACACTTTTGTGTTTTGGAGAGATTTTCCCTACTAAGGTCTGGGTAAGGGGAAAAATCTTTTCCAAAACAGCATATTTGAAAATATTAAAATGAAGGAAATCCAACAAAATCTTAGAAAATTATATCTACAAATTTGATGAGAAAGAGATGGAATTAAATAGAAAAAAAGAGTCTAATTATATCCAGGTACAAGTGATTGGGGGGAAAATTTCTTTGGAAAACAAATATGAACTACTATTATGAGCAACTCAACTAATTTTGAATTTCCCCCACTGGGGGATGAATGAAGTGTTTTTCTATTCTATTCTATGAAGCCAGAAGTGAATCTCCTAAACACCGAAAAATGAGGGCAGATGTGAGAGATCAGATCTTCCTTATCAAACTTAAGCGGTAGCTTAATTTTATTACAATTTCAGTCTTCTCTGTAGACTTGATTTCTGCCTTTTAAAGTTCAGCTCACAGCAGTTTCATCTGTGCATCTGTCTCCCCTAACTTAAAGGAGAACAATTATACCGCTTTTCCACCAGCTCACACAGGTCCCGGGCACCTTAATGACATGTCTGTGAAATCATTTGGTCCAATTCCTCACGGATCAAGCACAGCAGCCCTCGCTGTAGCACTCGTGCGCTGAGGCGGTCGGATTTTCTTTCTGTTGCTGCGGCTGCTAATGCTCACTCCGCCCCCTTCTTGGCAACAGTTGAGCAGGAGCACTGGTCATGGCTGCCCACACACCGTTGCAACCATGCATGTTTGAGCCAGAGTCAGACCCTGAGAATATAACACAAGCTGCTGTATAAATAATTTATTACAGCATCGTTTGTACCTGCATGAACTAGCGTTTAGGATTAGCTCGTGGTAATCGGACAAAAGAAACACAAAGCATGCTTACATCGTCTGTCCTTTCCCCACGGATGGTCGGCATCGATCCCTCTTTTAGGAAAAGTTTTGCTGCCAGTCCTGCATTTGTACTGACCCAAACTGTGGAAGCAGGCCATGTCAAAATGTTTGGCACACAGATAGGTTTATGCAGACCGTGACTGGAACTTCGCCATCAAAACTAAACTTTCTCCATTCCTGTCGTAGGTCCTCTGAGACTCGGGTCTTATACAGGCTTATGTGCTGGTCACTGCAGCCAACAGCAGAGCAACTTGCATGCTTAGCTCTGAAATTCGCCACATTACAAACCGTTTTTCTTCGCTGCGGTGAATGAAATATGGCCGCCTCCCTGAGCTTTGCTCTTTTATCACCTGTAGGGCGTGGTGGGTGGAGACTGGGTGTTGGCCTCTGCTGGGGAGTTCAGATTCCACTCCCCTTTCTAAGTTGGAAGGGAAGCGGAATCTGAACGCGTCGCCCAGAGTAGAGCGACAAGAGAGTGAGTGGCTGCAGCAGCGCACGCGAAATGGATGCGGTTGTTGTATTTAACACCGGGGGGGGGGGGGGATAGTATGCGCCCCGAATTATTAATATATTAGTGTAGAGGAGCTGGAAAAGTGATTTTTGCAAAATATGTCCCCCTTTTTCTCTCTCACACCAGCACGGACGTGCTGATGCGTTCTTTCATCTCTTGTCATTTAGATTACTGTCATGCCCTGCTCTCTGTCCTCATTCCTGCTCTCTGTCCTCTTGTCCTCCTTCCTGCTCTCTGTCCTCTTGTCCTCCTTCCTGCTCTCTGTCCTCTTGTCCTTCTTCCTGCTCTCTGTCCTCTTGTCCTTCTGCCTGCTCTCTGTCCTCTTGTCCTTCTTCCTGATCTCTGTCCTCTTGTCCTTCTGCCTGCTCTCTGTCCTCTTGTCGTCCTGCCTGATCTCTGTCCTCTTGTCCTCCTTCCTGCTCTCTTTTCTCTTGTCCTTCTGCCTGCTCTCTGTCCTCTTGTCCTTCTGCCTGCTCTCTGTCCTCTTGTCGTCCTGCCTGATCTCTGTCCTCTTGTCCTCCTTCCTGCTCTCTTTTCTCTTGTCCTTCTGCCTGCTCTCTGTCCTCTTGTCCTTCTGCCTGCTCTCTGTCCTCTTGTCCTCCTTCCTGCTCTCTGTCCTCTTGTCCTCCTTCCTGCTCTCTGTCCTCTTGTCCTTCTGCCTGCTCTCTGTCCTCTTGTCCTCCTTCCTGCTCTCTGTCCTCTTGTCCTTCTTCCTGCTCTCTGTCCTCTTGTCCTTCTTCCTGCTCTCTGTCCTCTTGTCCTACTGCCTGATCTCTGTCCTCTTGTCCTCCTGCCTGCTCTCTGTCCTCTTGTCCTCTTGTCCTTCTTCCTGCTCTCTGTCCTCTTGTCCTTCTTCCTGCTCTCTGTCCTCTTGTCCTTCTGCCTGCTCTCTGTCCTCTTGTCGTCCTGCCTGATCTCTGTCCTCTTGTCGTCCTGCTCTCTGTCCTCTTGTCCTCCTTCCTGCTCTCTGTCCTCTTGTCCTCCTTCCTGCTCTCTGTCCTCTTGTCCTCCTTCCTGCTCTCTGTCCTCTTGTCCTTCTTCCTGCTCTCTGTCCTCTTGTCCTCCTTCCTGCTCTCTGTCCTCTTGTCCTTCTTCCTGCTCTCTTTCCTCTTGTCCTACTGCCTGCTCTCTGTCCTCTTGTCCTCCTTCCTGCTCTCTGTCCTCTTGTCCTTCTTCCTGCTCTGTCCTCTTGTCCTCCTTCCTGCTCTCTGTCCTCTTGTCCTTCTTCCTGCTCTCTGTCCTCTTGTCCTCCTGCCTGATCTCTGTCCTCTGGTCCTCCTTCCTGCTCTCTGTCCTCTTGTCGTCCTGCCTGATCTCTGTCCTCTTGTCCTTCTTCCTGCTCTCCGTCCTCTTGTCCTCCTTCCTGCTCTCTGTCCTCTTGTCCTCCTGCCTGCTCTCTGTCCTCTTGTCCTCCTGCCTGCTCTCTGTCCTCTTGTCCTCCTTCCTGCTCTCTGTCCTCTTGTCCTCCTTCCTGCTCTCTGTCCTCTTGTCCTTCTTCCTGCTCTCTGTCCTCTTGTCCTCCTTACTGCTCTTTGTCCTCTTGTCCTTCTTCCTGCTCTCTGTCCTCTTGTCCTCCTTACTGCTCTTTGTCCTCTTGTCCTTCTTCCTGCTCTCTTTCCTCTTGTCCTCCTGCCTTCTCTCTGTCCTTTTTTCCTCTTGCCTGTCCTCCTTCTTCCTGCTCTCTGTCCTCTTGTCCTTCTTCCTGCTCTCTGTCCTCTTGTCCTCTTGTCCTACTGCCTGCTCTCTGTCCTCTTGTCCTTCTTCCTGCTCTCTCTCCTCTTGTCCTTTTTTCCTCCTGCCTGCTCTCTGTCCTCTTGTCCTCTCTCTAGGTTGCTGTCATGTGTTCCATACAATTTACCTCCTTAAACCTTTGAGACCACTGGTCCAGTGTGGGTGGATGGAGCTTAAGCCAATTTACTGTGATCATTTTATGTGTTGTTATGGAAGTTTTTAATCGCTTCCTTCCTAATACCTCTGATGAGCAATGAAATAGAGAAACTTACTTTTTCTGCCGGCCGGCTAAGTTTTTTATTCTTCGTTGCAAGGAAAAAGATCAGTCCACACCATTCAGCGGCAATGGTATGAAAAGATACAAACAAAAGGAACACAAAGGATTTATACTTGAGGAGGTGGGCTTTGTTCTTTAGGTGTGTAACCACACCTCCAGGGGGGGTAGGATGCAGTCTTGATAATAATTAAGAAACAGGAGGTTAAAACAATTATCTTGTCTGAGTGTTAATTAAGAGGTAAATAGTTTAAAACAATTAGCGTGTCTGGGTGATACAAATGGTTAATGTGGATTGGAGAGTCTGTCAGTCCTGAGACATAAAATTTACCATCACAATTCTCCCTTTTGATTATTAATTAATCACTAACAGAAAACAAGTATCCGGTACGCTATTTGAAAATGTATCATTGTGGTAGTTGATTAGAGCAGAGAAAAGACAACAAGAAAGCAAACAAGAAAGCAAACAAAAAAAACAACCCAAAAAACAAAATTAAATAAAATTTTACAAACTGTTATCAAAGTCAGAGTCTTAGCTGGGGTGTAAAATATCGGGGTCAGGAATATGAGGAGAGTTTGAATTTTGATCAGCATTATTGGCGTTCACCTGAACATATGTGGAGGAATGAGTCATCTTTTTCATGAGCACGTTAGACATATGTAATTCAATACATATGGAATTAAGGTGCAGAGCAAAAGGAAAATCATTACATATGGGATTATTGTTAAAAACCATGCTGGCCATCCTTGGCCCAAAGATTTCAGCCAAGGGAACCATGAGTAATTTATTACAGGAGGGAGTTGAATGGCATCTTTCATGTGTTTTATAATGTTGGTAATGTTCTCATAATCGTCGGAGTGGTTGTCTTCAATTCCAGAGGTCAACATGACCGTGTTAACATCTGACAGCATGTTAAGTAGGGCGTCATGTGGGTCTGGTGGCCCATTGACTATGACTGTGAGTTGTCTGTACATATCCGAGCTTGGATATTCAATTCCACACCAATACGTGCCTGCATCAGTGGGTTTGACATCAGAGATGGTGATCTGGGCTCCGTTGGAATTTGGAAGTTTTGTTATTGTGAAGCGGAGATTTCTGTTTGGAGCAATGGTTTTGTCAGTGGTGGCAACGATCAAGTGCCAATCGTGTGGGCTGCATAGGTATTTGTCATACTTGGCATAATATGCCTGAACCCGTCCTGATCGCCAAATTTCAGGGTAAACGATGCAGGTGAATGTTGCACTTTGACCTTCTGTCAAAGTGACAGTCCTGGCAGGTTTGTAGGTGTAAGCCTCCATCAGCTGTGCCAAACATGACAGCATCAGAATCAGGTGATGCATGGTGGAGTTTGGTGGAACACGTCTGGTTGGTGTTTGTTGAATCCACAGGGCCAATTCCCACGGGTCGTCCTCTTTGGCGTCTGTGCGTCCTTGCACCGTCCGTCGTCTTTGGCCTCTGCTCGTCCTCGTGTCGTCCATCACCGTCCGTCCTCTGCTCGTCCTCGTGTCGTCCATCACCGTCCGTCCTCTGCTCGTCCTCGTGTCGTCCGTCCGTCCTCGCGTCGATCAGGTTGGCAGCTGGGCTCCTCCGTTGGCTCGGGGATCTTCCTGCAGTGGCTGGCGTGAACCCACGTTGCCCTCTCGGCTATCTTCGCAATGGTATGCGTTGTCAGAATGGATCTAGTCACCGTTTGAAATTCCAGTGCTCCTTTCTGAAGTCGTTTCTCACCACCCAGGTTGGAAATCTGCAGAGAGAGAGAGGGAGAGAATAAGATTTTGCAATATTTTAGCATATATCCTCACATAGGCCAGTGGAGGGGAGTGGCCTGGTTACAGGTTTTACTCCCAGAGATGGAGGTCTGCCAAAATTGAAATTTTGATTTCAGAGTGCCATTTTCTCGTTTGACAACGTCTCTACTGGCAGGGTGTTATACACAATGTTGTCTGAGGTTAATGATAAGAAATTCACTAATTTGGGTTATTGCAGAATTGACAAAGTGAGAGCCATTATCGCTGCTCAGTTTTGGTGTAGTTGTAGTTCCCAGATGGGGAGTAATCTCTGTTAGCAGAGCCTTTGCTACCACTTGGCTACTCTGGTGTTTTGCTGGAAATACTTCAATCTATTTTGACCACATGTCAACTATTACTAAGCAGCGTTTCTTTCCTTCTGCTGGTGACAGTTCTATGAAATCCATCCTTAAGTGTTTGAATGGTCTGTCTGGTGATGGGTGAGCGATGTGTGTGACTGCTTTGGTTTTACCTGTTATGCGTGGCACAAACCATACGCGGGTGACTGATCTTCTGCTGTATGAACTGAAAATTCTTTGGTGAACCAGTGCTGGGTTATGGCATCCATTGTCCCCCCTTTTGACACATGGTCCAATCCATGTGTCAATTTCGCGAAATGAGGGAAAAAATGTTTAGGTAGACAAGGCTTATTATCGGTTCCTCGCCACACATCTTCCTGTGGTGTGGCAAAAGATTGCACCGTTGTGAAAGAGGTGGAAATGGTGACAGGGATCAATTATAGTGGGTAGGAGTGTAGCTTCTTTTTCAGCAGCATCCACTCTTGCATTTCCTTGAGAGACAGGACCTGTGTTGTTAGTGTGAGCAAAGCATTTACAAACAAAGATTGACTTTTTGGAGTAAAATGGCATCAAGAAGAGCTGTGACTTTGTCATGATGGAGAATGGGTTTGCCGTTAGATTTTAGGAATTGTCTGTGTTTCCACAGTGTCAAAATCCTGGACAACCCAAACATGTGTCTGGAATCAGATTAGATGGTTACTGCTTTGTTGTTAGCTAGTCTGCATGCCTCTGCCATTGCTATCAGTTCTGCCACCTGTGCAGAATGGTGAGGAGGGAGTGAGCTGGGGAGAAGAGTTTCATGGTTAGTGACAACAGCAAACCCAACTCTGTTGTGACCCGTTTGTGGGTCACGTGAAGCTGATCCATCTGCAAAGAGAACCAAATCAGGATTTGTTAATGGTGTTTCTTGTAGATCAGGCCTTGGTGAGCAAGCCTGTTGGAGGATGGCAATACAGTTATGCTGTTCTCCATCGTCTGGTGTGGGGAGCAGAGTGGCAGGGTTTAACACATTACAGCGTTCGACAGTAATGTTAGACATTTCTAAAAGTACTGTGTTGTATCGTAGCCAGCGTGCTGTGGAGAGATGGGAAGTTTTTTGTTCAAGTAGAATCATGGACACAGCATGTGGGACCAGGAGAGCTACATCAGAATAGGCCACAATATCACTGGAGGCCATAACTGCCTTTTCAGCTGCCGCCACATATCTGAATATATCTTGGGAGACCTGCAGCCACGGGGTCCAGTTTTGAAGAAAAATAAGCTACAGGCCGCAGCTTATTTCCATGATCCTGCAACAAAACAGAAGTCATACATCCATCTTTTTCATCTACTGTTTGAATGAACGGTCTGGTAGGGTCAGGCAGGCCCAAAGTTGGAGTGCTTTGTAAAGCAAGTTTTAGTTCTGTGAAAGATTGTTCTGCTTCAGGAGTCCATTTGATCTCATGTTTTGCTTGCAGGCCCTTGCCATGAATGAGGGAGGCGAGTGGAGCTTCAAGAATGGCATAGTTAGAAATTAATTGTCGACAGTAAGAGCACATACCAAGAAATGACATCATCTGCTTCCTTGTGATGGGTTTTGGAAGGTTCTGAATTGCATCCACTCTTTTTGGTGAAAGAGTTTTACCTTCAGAAGTGATGACATGACCTAAGAAGACAACCCTTTCCTGGACAAATTGGAGTTTTGTCAAGCTGGCTTTGTGACCAGTTTGTGCCAGATGTTTCAAGAGTGTGACTGTGTTGGCTTCACACTGCTCTTTAGTCGGACTGCAGATCATGAGATCATCAACATACTGTAACAAAGCAGTGTCTGGGGAAAGAACAAAGGGTTCAAGACTGTCTGAGAGCTTTAATGCAAATGGAGGGACTTTCACAGTATCCTTGGCACAGACGTGTGAATGTGTAGTCCCTCCTATTGAATTTGAAAGCAAACCAGAATTAGCTTCCTGGGTGACCTGGAACACTGGAGGTGTCTGAAAGGTTGACCACTGAAAAGAATTTTGCATTAGTTGGTTGCATCACCTGCTTGCAGATCCTGAATATAGCGCCAGTCTGTTGGTTGATCTTTGCCTCTGATTTTAAACAAAGGCGTGCGTATTGGAGAATCGTTACGTGGAACAATTACTCCTGCTGCCTTAAGAGACTCAAAGAATGGTGGTATATTATCAATGGCTTTTTGTTTAAGTGAGTATTGAGCCTTGCAAGGTTTAAAGTCTGATTTTAGAATGATGACAACATTTTCACAATTTTTGACAAGGTTAACATCATACTTACTGTTGACTGTTCTTTGTGTGTGCACAAAAGATGTCAGTGAAGGTGAAAAAATAATAGATCTATCAGATGTTTGCCTTTCGGCTGTAGGCTTACACAATTTCATAACTGGGCTCAAATCTTCCCAGCTATCCGGTGTGTGTTTTTCTAGTGGGATGTGTGGGACTGAGTAGTCCATGGTGTACATGTTACGTTGAGCTGGTGTGAGAGAGACTGACACAGCGCATTTATGTTCTGTCCAAAAAATGTGTGTCAGTGTTAGTTTGTCAAACCTCTCCCTTAACCAGCTTTCCTCGTAAGATTCGTCAGATTCTGGTGACAGATGGGAGGTACACTGCAGGTCCTCTTTGGCCATGAAGTCTGTTGAAATGATGTTTTTTGCTGAAACAAACTCAGGGAAGGTTGTTAGTGGTTGCAGATGCATATGTCATGTTCGAGGTGTGGAAGACAACTGGGGTTGGGATTATCATTTACACATCCAGTTCCTGTCTGTCAAATTTTAATATTTTAAGCTTTTATCCCCAAATCTCTTTTTCATGATTTCCACGATGGGCCCCTCCGGAGGCTCAACCACCTCAACGGAAAATCTCCCCATGCCGAATGGGGATGGGGAGGCCGTACGACAAATCCAGTCCAGACGTCTCTGTACTGGGTGCTTTTTTCAAATGCCAAGTCACAAATGCTAACTGTTTCGTATTTTGGCCACAAACAGCAAAAAATCTCACATATTTGTCACTTCGCATTCTCCTAGAATTTCTGCAATTTAGGACAGTCCCAGAAGATGTGGGGAAAAGTCCCCCGCAATCCCTCCAACACAGGGCGGAACAGTTATTATCAGAACTAGCTATTACCAAAGGAGTTTAGAAATATCTTGCTCTCAACTTCCAGCTAAATTCCCTCCAAATTGGGCCTCCAAACATTTCTGCCATGGCACCCAAGAACTCTCCCACTCCTCATCAGCTATTATGGTATTAGCTTCGTATTCCCATTTAGCTTTCACATCAACTTCTTTAATTTTGTCCCACTCTTCGTGTGTTACCCGATAATGCCGAATTTGAAAATATCTAAATAAATCCTTAGACTCAATGCCATACTTTGCCTGAAGTTGTGAGAAAGCCCTGAGAGTCATTCCTTTGAATAATCGATTTATTGTGATGAGGCCCTTCCCCGCCCATCTAAAATCACAGGTTGTAGTTATTTTTGCTACCCTTGGTAGAGATGGGGGTAAATTCAACAATCGTCTTGTCTTCTCCCAAACCTTTAATTTATGGTTAACACATTTGTTTTGTATCTTAAGTTTACGCCTTATTTTTTACTTCAGAAAGGGAAGGGTTTGAGGGTGATATATTTTTTACTGAACTTGGCTGAACTGGCACTATATGTACCCATTTTGTGATCATATATAATCTCATCCATGAAACAAATTTTCCAAGTTGTGCTGCCCAGTAGTAACTTCTGAAATGCGGCAAGGCTAATCCACCCTTCTTGCATGCACAGGGGACTTTGAGTCTCTCTCTTGGCCTCTTGTTCTGCCATATAAATTTGGAAACAAGTTTATCCAGAAATGTAAAAGTAGAACAGTGATAAGTAACGCATTCGAAAGAAATAACAATCTCGACAGGACATTCATCCTGATAGTTTCTTCCCTACCAACTAAAGACAAAGGAAGCATCTCCCATCTTACTGAGTCATTTTTGATTTGAGAAATAAGTTGATATCATAATTTTCTTTATGTAACTGATTTGAGTTATGGGTCAGAAAGACTCCCACATACCTAAAGCTCCCTTTTGACCAATTGAATTTCATCTGTCATGTTGGCCTACATGCCAAGCATGTAGCATGTAGGCCAACGTCCTGTTATCATCATTGCTTCTGATTTACCCTCATTAACTTTGTACCCTGAAACCTCCCCATAGTCCCCCAGGCATTGCATAAGAGCTGGTATAGATGACTGTGGATTTCTTATAATCAAAAGAACGTCATCTGCGAAAAGAGAAATTTTATGCATCTCGCCTCCCTCATCCACTATTCCCTCAATCTGATCATTTCCCCTTATTAACTCAGCAAGCGGTTTGATACACAGTGCAAACAAAACAGGAGACACTGGATTTCCTTGCCTAACACCCTTTTCAAGATCAAAAAATTTGGAGCAGTACCCATTAACTCTAACCGTTGATACTGGGTCTTTATTTAGGGTATTAATCCATCGTATAAATGTCAAACTGAATCTCATTTGTTCCATAGTATAATTAAAATATGACTCGTCCACCCTGCCAAATGCCCCCTCAGCGTCAAGACTGAGAAGCATTGATGGGTGGGCAGAATGTCTTGCTACTGATTGTACATTTAAAGCTCTCCTTAAATTGTTTGCTCCCTGACGACCCAGTATAAAGCCAGCCTGGTCAGGGTTAGTCAACTTACCTAAATATTTCTGCATCCTATTCGCCAAAATACCACTAAAATTTTTTACGTCATTCCCCAGCAAGCGGACTGGCCTATAGGCACCACAGTCCACGCCTGTGACAGGTGGACAGACAATGAAATGGTATAGTCCACTTCAACGGTGTCTGACATTTTACTACAAGCATCTTCCTGGCATGAATATGGAATACCGTGTAATGTAATTTTTATGATTATGGATAAGAAAGATGAACGTTTCAACCCCCCCAATCTGTACCTCTTTTAGGGGGGATGAAGTTGTAATTTAGGGGGTCGAACCCCCCTGTAATTCACACTATGCCTTCAGGGCACCACTGAAGTTAGTCAGAAGCTTATAACTAAAACCCAGTATCGGTCTCAAAATATGTTGGCCTATAACATCTCAATGACACATACTGAGCATATATGAAGACTATGAATCCAAGTACTGACATTCACAATTGGCAGTTCTCATAGTGAAACATGCGTAGTGACCACAAACGACTTCCCCTTTAAAATAGTATGGTAGAATTTATTAAATCAGTGGTACCTTCATTCATAAACACTATTGTCTACTAAGCTAATCCTATGTACAATATGAAAAAACAATGGGAGAAAGACCATTAGTCTGTGTGTATGTGTGTTGACGTTTGTATTGGAGAAGAGGGTAGGACACCGAGACAAAATGGCAGCCGCGATCATGTGATGGTGAAGGCACAAGATGATGACTGTGACCATGTACTTAGTAATAGAAGCTTAGAAGTACTTAGCCAGAGAAGCTACAACAATGGGGATGTGTAACCCATGTGTTATCTGGAGGTTTTTGGGTTTTTTTTGTATACCAGGATGTGAAAGTGAAGGGCATACACAACAGAAAGACCATGCAGGGCGGGATGTTCAAATCCCTGTCTTGGTGTCCAGTTCTGGTTAATAAAGACTTCAAGGTGTGACCTATGTTTAAAGGTGCCAGTTTAAACAAAAGATGATGATTAGTTGGCATGCAGGATCACAACTAACATCAACTCTACTAAAATATACCTTTGTAAACATTATCATGATAAACAGCCTTGGAAAAGACAAATCAACACAATGTACTTGCAGAAGAAAGGATAGCCTATGCTCAGCCATGTGGCGCTGGGAGACCTGGCAGAAAAGGGAGGGCACAAGCAGACTGAGGGTTTTACTGACTGTATCAGGGGGAGAGACGACCTGGGATGGAAGCCAAGGGCTTTCACAGTAAAATCCATTTTTCTCCACAGATTAATGACTTTAGTTAGGGAGGTCCCCAATAATGAATATACAGCAATATACATGCAATAAGTCAACTGAACTGCATCAATTGTCAGAGATCATTTGAAACTCGAGGTTTTTCCACCTTTCTGTTTATTTTTAGGTTTGTATGGTCTTCCAAAGAGGAATGGTAAGCTGAAGGACATCAACTATTTTGATGCATCCTACTTTGGAGTCCACCCCAAACAGGCCAACACCATGGACCCCCAGCTCCGTCTCATGCTGGAGATTGCCTATGAGGCTATTGTGGATGGAGGTGAGGAAACGTAACTCTTAAGTGGAAATGTGATTGCATAGTTTTTTCTATTTTATTGGTTTGATTTGATGCAACATAACAATAATAACAAATATTGCAATACAGGACTGAATCCAAGCACTCTGCGTGGCAGTAGGACGGGGGTCTACATCGGGGTGAGTGGTTCAGAAGCTGGAGAGGCACTCAGCAGAGATCCAGAGGAGCTGCTGGGCTACAGCATGACTGGTTGTCAGCGTGCCATGTTGGCCAACAGACTGTCCTACTTTTTTGACTTTAAAGGTATGTGCACACACTCCAAGCCTTAGTCAAAGGCTAGAGAATTGCTTTGTGTTTATGCATATGATTGCTGCCTCACATGTGTCTGTTTTGAGGGTCAGTTGTGCATGTCTTCAAAGTTTGATTCATTGCAGTTCAGTTTTATTCATCTATTGCTAATTCACAACAAAAGCGATCTCAAGGCACTTCACAGATTAATCAAATAAGTTAGACTAAATACAAATCAGTTAAATATAGTTGTATGTATGTCATAGCAATTCACAAAAAGTACCAGAGCTAAGGAAACCAACACTTCACATTTGATCTTCAGTTTCTCTGCACACCAACATGTTGGTGTGCAGAGAAGCACACTTTAATTAAGTTTCTATGAAAGGGATTGTCCAATTCTGTTTTGATTGTTTTGGAAAATGGGTATAGCTTGAGAGGGAGTCCTGTTGTTGAGGTTTGTTCGATATCCACCCACCCTAAGATGGAGTTTCCAAGAAGGGGGATGTTGTGGATTGAAGACGGGAAGCCCAATAATCCAATTTTAAGTTGGAGAGTAGAAGCCCACCCCTCATGTAATACATAAATACTGAAGTCTCAGTTGAAGTCTGATTTATTTTTTCTTTATTGTCTCAAATAAATTTAGTAGCTTGCTGGTATTATTAAAGAAGGTTTCAGGTTGAGTGAGCAGTTTTAAATTTATATCAGAATTTGGGTATGATGAGTACTTTAATTATCTTTATCCGACCAATCGTAGAAATAGCCATTTGTTTTAAATTGGGACTATTTCAGGCCCCCAGGTACATGGAACCCCCAGTGATTTTTGAATGATATTTTTCTGCAAGGCTGCAATACTTTATGAATACCAACTTTGTATTGCTTATTTTTTACCAATAAATATTTCAAATTTGAAATATTCAAATGGGAATGGTGTCTTTCAAATTTGTTGAAGAAATTTTTTTAAATTTTAAAATGTCCTTCCAAGGCACTACAAAAGTACTACGTAATCTGCGCACAAAGATAAACAATTTCCCTGACCATTGATGACCACACATATCCATTGTACTTATCATATCTTGCCTATTGCTACACATATACTGTAGTATATAGTTTATTACAATTCTGCTCCTACAGCACATGCATATACTGTATATATATACACACACATATACTGTATATATACACACACATATACTGTATATATATACACACATATACTGTATATATATGCCCACATATACTGTAGTATATAGTTATTACCATTCTACTCTTACAGCACATGCATATACTGTATATATATAAACACACATATACTGTATATACACACACACATATACTGTAGTATATAGTTTTTTACCATTCCACTCTTATAGCACATGCTGTATATATATACACACATACTGTATATATACACACACATATACTGTAGTATATAGTTTATTACCATTCTACTCTTATAGCACATGCTGTATATATATACCGTATATATACTCACATATACTGTAGTATATATACCCATATACTGTCGTCAGGGCTGTAGGTCTTACAGCACTCTTACAGCACATGCATATACTGTATATACACACACACATGCTGTATATATACACACACATATACTGTAGTATATAGTTTATCACCATTCTACTCTTACAGCACATGCATATACTGTATATATACACACACATATACTGTGTATATATATACACACATACTGTATATATACACACACATATACTGTAGTATATAGGTTATTACCATTCTACTCTTACAGCACATGCATATACTGTATATATATAAACACACATATACTGTATATACACACACACATATACTGTAGTATATAGTTTTTTACCATTCCACTCTTATAGCACATGCTGTATATATATACACACATACTGTATATATACACACACATATACTGTAGTATATAGTTTATTACCATTCTACTCTTATAGCACATGCTGTATATATATACCGTATATATACTCACATATACTGTAGTATATATACCCATATACTGTCGTCAGGGCTGTAGGTCTTACAGCACTCTTACAGCACATGCATATACTGTATATACACACACACATATACTGTATATATACACACATATACTGTAGTATATAGTTTACCATTCTACTCTTATAGCACATGCTGTATATATATATATACACACATATACTGTATATATACACACACATATACTGTAGTATATATACCCATATACTGTCGTCACGGCTGTAGGTCTTACAGCACTCTTACAGCACATGCATATACTGTATACACACACACACATATACTGTATATATATATACACACACATACTGTATATATACACACACATATACTGTATATATATACACACACACATACTGTATATATACACACACATATACTGTAATATATAGGTTATTACCATTCTACTCTTACAGCACATGCATATACTGTATATATATACACACACACATATACTGTATATATACACACATAGTGTATATATACACACATATACTGTAGTATATAGTTTATTACCATTCTACTCTTATAGCACATGCTGTATATATATACCGTATATATACTCACATATACTGTAGTATATATACCCATATACTGTCGTCAGGGCTGTAGGTCTTACAGCACTCTTACAGCACATGCATATACTGTATATACACACACACATATACTGTATATATACACACATATACTGTAGTATGTAGTTTATTACCATTCTACTATTATAGCACATGCTGTATATATATATATATACACACATACTGTATATATACACACACATATACTGTAGTATATAGTTTATTACATTCTACTCTTACAGCACATGCATATACTGTATATATTTATACACACATATACTGTATATATACACACACATATACTGTAGTATATAGTTTATTACCATTCTACTCTTACAGCACATGCATATGCTGTAAATGGTAAATGGACTTGTACTTGTACAGCGCTTTTCTAGTCTAACTGACCACTCAAAGCACTTCTGACACTACATGCCACATTCACCCACTAACACACACTCATACAGCATGTCTTAGGATACACATAACTACGTGCTTTCTAATCATTCATACACACATTCATACCCTGATGGATACATCAGGAGGCAATGTGGGGTTCAGTGTCTTGCCCAAGGACGCTTCGACATGTAGCCACCGACCTTCCGATTGGTGGGCGACTGCTCTTCCTCCTGAGCTACAGCCGCCCCCGCTGCATATACACACACATATACTGTAGTATATAGTTTATTACCATTCTACTCTTACAGCACATGCATATACTGTATATATACACACATATGCTGTAGT